>NC_068449.1:48143400-48295900 GCF_023373465.1 Oncorhynchus keta | reverse complement strand
ACACAAGAACATGTGGAACAAGTCAAGGGGTGTGAATACTTTCTGAAGGCACTTACTCCCAGCAGCAGGGGTGGAGTCAGTGGGCACCTGGATAGAGAGAGATGGAGTGAGGATTATTGGATCCATAGACCCCCTGCTGTGCCCCACTGGTCTCTCCCCCCCTCCGTTCCCATTCCTTCCCCTGGGGTTGAGCTTATCGCAGAGGCAGCATATCATGGTATTTTTCTAATGTTTGACGGTAGTTCATTAGGATCCCCATTAGCGATTGCAAAAGCATGCAGCTACTCATCCTGGGGTCCACACAGAACATGACACACGACATAACACAGAACATTAATAGACAAGAACAGCTCAAGGACAGACCTACATAAAAAAAAATGTAAAGGCACATGTAGCCTACATATGAATACAGACACAAACTATCTAGATCAAATATGGGAGAGGTGTTGCTTTATCTGTTTTTGAATCCAGGTTTGCTCTTAATTTGAGCAATATGAGATGGGGGGGGGGTCCATGCAATAATGGCTCTATATAATACTGTACCCTTTCTTGAATTTGTTCTGGATTTGGAGACTGTGAAAAGACCCCTGGTGGCATGTCTGGTGGTGTGTGTGTGTGTGTGTGTGTGTGTGTGTGTGTGTGTGTGTGTGTGTGTGTGTGTGTGTGTGTGTGTGTGTGTGTGTGTGTGTGTGTGTGTGTGTGTGTGTGTGTGATATATAATAATATAATATATGCCATTTAGCAGACGCTTTTATCCAAAGCGACTTACAGTCATGTGTGCATACATTCTACGTATGGGTGGTCCCGGGGATCGAACCCACTACCCTGGCGTTACAAGCGCCATGCTCTACCAACTGAGCTACAGAAGGACCTGTGTGCGTGTGTGTGTGTGTGTGTGTGTGTGTGTGTGTGTGTGTGTGTGTGTGTGTGTGTGTGTGTGTGTGTGTGTGTGTGTGTGTGTGTGTGTGTGTGTGTGTGTGTGTGTGTGTGTGTGTGTGTGTGTGTCAGAGCTGTGAGTAAGTTGACTATGCAAACAATTTGGGATTTTCAACAATGTTTATTATAAAAAGAAGAAGTGATTCGGTCAGTCTCTCCTCAATTCTCAGCCAAAAAAGACTGGGCATGCATAGTATTTATATCATCCCTCTGATTACAATGAAGAGCAAGGCGTGCCGACCTGTTCTGGGCCAGCTGCAGCTTAACTAGGTCTTTCCTTGCAGCACTCGACCACGTGACTGGACAATAATTAAGATTGCAGGCTCTAGTTTTGTCAGGACTTGCTTTGTGGAGTGTGGTGTCAAAAAAGCAGAGCATCTCTATCGTGGACAAACCTCTCCCCATCTTTACAACCATTGAATCGATATGTTTTGAACATGACAGTTTACAATCTAAGCTAACACCAATGCTGTTAGTTTTAGAGATGTTCAGGACTGGTTTATTACTGGCCACACATTCCAAAACAGACTGCAACTCTTTGAGGGTTTCAAGTGACTTCAACTGTGGTTCATATTTTGACGTTATTGGACGGTGTTTTATGTTTTTGAATTATACAAATACAAAATTTGATTTATGAGTAGTGCGTGACCCTAGGATGGCAACACATACATTCTAAGTGATTTCAATGAGTCTCTCTCAACATTCTTATTGTTTTATACTGTTCAATTCAACTTCAACTCAGAAATGTTCAGCATTTTCTGCACTAATTTGAGATCATATCCACACTGCCACATAGGGCTGCACAACATTGGCAAATATTTGAAATTGCGATTTTTAACCAAATGTTGCAATTGCTGATCAAAACTCTTGGGTGAACTATTGGAATCATGGAAATAGTATTATTACTTTTTAAATTCTAGACTTACAATATAATAGTGGGCATACAGTGTTTGACATGACAACAAATGAAAATGCTAGGGAGGAGTTATTGTGACAGGGTAGGAACCAAAGTGTTGGTCAGTGTTCCCTTCGGGACACTAATATCTTTGGCTACATGAAATGTTGTTCTCTTCGCTACTTCATGTAGCTAACATACTCATGCTTTGCCTAATACTCTTTGGTTTAGAAGCATGTTCCACAAACAACATGCTGATTTAGGCCTAAACCGTCACTGGTATCAGGATGTATAGCTAGCTACGTTTGCACTGACTCAATACATTTATTAGCTAGCTATAACTAGCAATTAGCATTAGATGTTAACACGATTTAATGGCAACTTGCTAAGAAAAAACAGACTAGCTGTTTGCAGATATAAGAATCAAACTAATTGTGTAATCAGAGAATGCTTGTGGATTTATATTACTGAGCGCAAGTGTTTCGTGGTCGAGCAACAACAAATGCGCTCGAGTGACAGGGGACGGGGCTAGGGCGAGAGACTTTTGTACTCACACACACACTAACGTGCACAATGCACATACACTTTCATACAGCTGTATCGAATAATTAAATATTCCCTAATAAACCCTGCATAGTCCAGATTTCCCACAAGACATCTCTTTTTGACAAAATACTTTAGGAACCATTAACAAAGTATTGAACATCTCTGCCCTGTAGCCATTTTCCCCCCTCCATTTCTCCAATATACCTCACTCTCCATCCACTTCTGTGGGTCAGAAATCCATTTCAAAACCAGCTCTAGGTCGATCATCAAACTAGACAGCACAGTGCAGACAGGGGGTATAGGTGTCGAAACAAATCAAAACCGACATCCAACTTGGAGCTAACAGGCCTACACCAGATAACCAATCCCTGACTAAGGCAGACAAGGGCTAAGGCCCCCGACCGCTTGAAACACCCACCACCGCCCAAACCGGGTGCTCGCCCCACAGCCGGGGGAACTCTGGGAACTCAATCAAATACCCGCCGCCGTCTTGACCGGCAGTGTCAAAGAGTGGCGTCCGTGCCAGGGCCTGATCTGAAAGGCAGGGGGGCTTTATTAAGGGCGAAGGGCCTGGCATCTGGATTCATATTTAATAACAGGCGGGGCTGTGGACACGTCACACAGCCATGGTAGAGGGAGAAAGCGGGTTGGAGGGCTGGGGGGGGGGGTCAGGATCAATGAAGAGGTGGTGTAGGGGGTGATGATGTTACCTAGGATCTTGAATGCTTCTCTGAGCTGTGTGTGTGAGTTTACCTGTGAGCTGGGATCCTTGCTTCTCTGAGCTGACAGGAAAGCTACAGCCATGAAATATTCAGGCCACTCCAGGTAGTCCTCACGCTTTTTTGTCTGAGCGGAACCAGAGGCCGGGGTCCTAATGGAGGGGAAGAAAGGAGAAAGAGATGGATAGAGAGAAAGGAAGAAAACGGAGAAAAGGTCAGAACGGGGGGGGGACAAAAACAAGGAGACAAAATAAAATGGAGGTCAGAAAAATGGGCGAAAGAAAGGTGAGGAAGAGAAAGAGGAGAGAAGGGGAGAAGGAGAAGACAAAAGGAGGGAGAATGAGGGAAGGAGAGCAGGTGAGTCTTCGGGATAAGAGAAGGCAATAGAAGGAAAGTGACAAGGTCGGGAGGGATGGAGTAAAACAACAATTAAATATTCAAAATGCTTGTTGGTCAAAAAGGAGCAGTCGGGCATCGGTCGCGTGTTTCACTTGAGGGCAGCATGATGTCATCTCGGTCTCCGTCTTTTACAAAGGAACACGCGTGCCGGCAAACCGCACACAGACAAGTTCAGACCGACACTTCACACGCATCGATTCAAAGGGCTTCAAACCTGGGTCTTAACCCCACGGAGAACAGACGCCCACTCCTTATAATTACAACACCCCTGTCTAGAGCCCTCACTATCCCAGCGTATCTTCTTCGCGTTTTGAAAACCATTATATCCTCTCTTCACTGCTGTGCTCCAGGCCACTCACCCGCCATTACGGATCCAGACACAGGAACCGGGAGCTATTATGGGTACAGTCGCAGAATGTCCCACTGGGTCAGACTGGAGCACCTTGGAAACTGAAGCAGCAGTACCCAGCAATTAAATACTACCCATCGCCAACCTAGGGCGGATCGTGCCATAGATCTAGGCCTAGATACCATGTCTGCCGGTCTACAAAGCACTCTCTAAAGTGGATCCAAAGACACAGCAGAAGAGGAAGAGATACTTTGAGCTCCTCCACAGTTTGGGGTGTGATCTCTCGGCCGTGCGTTTCCGACCTGGCAATTAAACCCTACCCACCTGGCTGGCACACGACAAACAAATGAAAAGAGTGCCGACCTAGGGCAATAGGGCCGATCGAGACCCATTGCTGCCCCCCCCCCCCCGCGCAGACACGACTGGTCTCGAAAGAAATGGAGACGGGATCAGAGAAAGAGATGGAGGGAGAAAGAGGGATACGTTCGGAGTCTGACACTTTGAACTCCTCCACAGCTCAGACGGAGATCTCGTCCCTACATTTCAAATTGGCTAATGGGTGCCAGCATGCAGAGCAAGACTGTCAAACGGGGGAAACTTTAAAGTGACATTTCCAGTCGTTCGGGCGCATTAAGGGGCCCACATCATAGGGCAGAAGGTCCGTCGTCTCACAAAAGACAAAAGAAACGGCTTGATCAAATGATGTGGCATTTGTATTTAATTAGGCCCGAGAGAATCTCGTTAGAGAGGCTGTTGTAAAATCATTTACAGTTGATGTAGCAATTTGATTTGTTAAAATGTTTAATAAGCAAGATGAGAGGAATAATACATGAAATGAATCATAAAACATTCGTCGAAACACATTTTCACTTGAGTCGGCCTCCACCTTCCAATGCAGACTTTCAATCTGGTCCAGTTTTTTAAGGAGAGCATCTGACTCTTCCTTGATACATCTAATTAAGCATTGGTCTCCGGGGAAGCTGTAGTAGCGTAAATGTCTTCTGTTGTCAATTTGTGCAGATAGGTCTTCCTTCTCATCGTTCATTAAAGCATCACCGCACCGGCCGAGAACCTTAATAATCCGCCCCACCTGAGACCTGACACCTGGCGGAGTTCACGCGGTCTTTCAGAACCCTGCAATCGTCCTGCTGCCATATGTTCAAATGCTGACATAGAATTACAATGACTAGAACAGTCAGACATTCCAGTGCCCAATCCCATGCCGCTCAAGTTCAATTCATTGTAATTCTAAGGTTCTCCTATGCTACTCCAATGCCAGCTGTTGCTCTGGTCTCACAGTCCACCCTTCCCTCCAGGACATTAGTCCTTTAAATGAGATGCAGATGAGTGTGTTCGCTCCCCTGGGCTCTATTGGCTTTCCCAGGCACCAGATTGTCATATCAGAGGTCCTCCTCTCTGCAGAACGGTGGCCGGCCTTCCTAAACAGGACGTTCAACCGTACAGCTGCTGGGAGAAGAGATAACATGCCATGAGATAATGCTTCCTGGGTGATCTACCTTCTGGGATTTATAATTCCCAAAAATGCCCATTCCTTATTGGCTTAATGAGCGGACGGATTAGGCTATCGCACTTCAAAGCAGCACGTCGAAATAGGACCTAGGAGCCTACATCTAAATGAAGGCATTAGGCTACCTGGCTTAGTGAAAGTGCAGAAAGCCGGTCAGAAAGGGAAGGTCGACATAGTGAGTGGTATTAGGGAAGGCAGGAAGGCACCTCGGGATGCCAAGTTTGCCAACGTGCACGTTGCGTGGGGATGGAAAGGTCAGAGGTACGTGACCAAACTGTCAACTCCGTACATGCTCCCTATCGTTGCTACCATAGAATTAGGAATTTAATAGGACATGTATGGTTGCAACCAGTCCAGAGTAGATATGGAATAGGCCCGGCTTATATGCCTAGCCATCAGCCTCAGCATTCTTCACGGCAATGATGAGGATGCAAAAGCAGAGGTGGACTGAAGAACATGAGCAAACTGTCAACGCGACGGCAAGCAACAGTTACTCTGAAGGCAGCCTAAAGAGTTCAGGCTGAGGGTTGACATGGAAACGGTATAGGCCTTCAGCCAAAGCATTCTTCACATCACTGAGGGTGATACAAGCATAAGCAGGGTGGAGAGTTGAATACATTCGAAGGCTGAACTAGTAAAAATAGACAGAACAGCAGTGTGCCGTACACTGAAAAACATCTGTGATGAAGACTAAACCTGATGCAACCAGTCTCAAAATGCCATCCAGATTTCAAATCAACCACATCCGGAACTCAAGCCTTCATAACAGCGTGAAATCCCGGTGCAGAGACTTTTATCGAGCTTGTGGAAAGGCCCTGGGAGGCACCGGCTCATTTTGGGGGATCAAAACAGCCAAAGTGGGCCCTCAGCCAGCTAAGAGGGGTGGTGAAGAGGGCCAGGGGCCACAGGGGTTGGCCCAGGTCCCCTTAACCTTTCTGGGCCCCTGGCACTCTGCTGGGCGACGGGAACCCCTCCAGGTGTGTGCGAGACAGTTGAGGGCATGTTACTGGTTGAGCTAGAGTGCTCCTCGTGTTTGACATTTGACACAGAGTCAGAGTGACAGTGTGGTTGGGACTGGGAGCAGTTTGTGTGCGATGTGTGTGTTTGTCCTCCTGCTCGTTAGCTTATGCCCTGTGCCAACACTGCTGCCATTCCATGGGCACACACTCAAATAAGGATGAAAGGTGGGACACACATCATCCCTTTTTGAGGGCCACGGATTCATATTGTACTATTTTCAGCTGAAGAGAAACTCTGTGTGTGTGTGTGTGTGTGTGTGTGTGTGTGTGTGTCATGGCTTATGCAGGATCCATAATTCTACATCTTACACATCCCGCCCCCATGTCTTTCACCAAGATGGGATCGGGAACTAAGGGGAATAGGAAAGATATTACCTGATGCTAAATATAAAACTGAGACACAGTGCACGGAAACTAAGTGAAAATCATGTCTGAAGAGGGATAGATTATATTTTATCCTGAGAATGAGGACAGCCACAGCGGTTTCTAAGGTGTGAAAATCCTTTTTCTGACTTTGTGTCCACACACACACACACACACACACAGTTGAAGCTGCCAACCCTCCCCAGTCTCGCACACACACGTTTCCCTCTTCGTTATTCCCACAACTCTCACTAAATGCCTTGATCCCAATGAAGTTAGCTTTAATGTATACATACCGATAAACTAAGTGCCTAGCTTGTATGTGACCTTATTCCAATATACTGAACTGTAACTTAGCTATATATGCTGCTAACAACAAACGCCATCTATGTGTATTTCTTGAAGTTGTGTGTTGCTATCAGAGATCTGAAGGAGCTAGCCAACTACTACTACTTAGCCTAGCTAGCTGGTACTACTGTAAAACGCATGCGACCAAACTGACAATTCGCTGCGAACTTCAACGTGAACACATAAAAGTTACCCATTTAGTTGGGTTGCCTCGTTCTTCATTTCTTGGCTCATCTTTGCTGCCAAACTGACACTGTACAGATGAGGCTTAGGGCGCCTTTCTTTTCCCCCCAACACAGTCAAGCCAAAACCACGCCTTGTTATTCCGAGGGGCGTTCCACAAGGCATTGAGCGCTTTCCAAGTCTGGAAGTCAATATCACCTAGCGCGAAATATCAGCCACTGATTAGTAACATTTCCCCGTGTTTCAAGATTGACAATATAATAACATAATGTCGTGGACCGAGTGAGCCCTTAACGTCCCTTAAACGCTCAAAGACAGATTCAATGGGTGTAGCAGAGTGCATTCAACTGAATGATTAGCTAATAAATATTTGAGAAATTGAGAATAATACGCATATTATTTTACCTGATAATAGGCTACCACTGATAATATAGCAACTTCAAATACCGAGCTTGTAGCGTTAAGTAGCCTAGGTTGGCGGACCTTCAATTGAGAGAGTTCAGCAGAGTTTTCGGAGACATTTTTACAACTCATTGAAACTCTGAAAATAAATACATGGGCAAATGTTACCAAACATGATAATAATAGGTCTGCATGACGGTAGGCAGTTTATTGTTAAATGACACTTTCCATCCATACCTTGGAAGGTCACTGTCTCTGCGCTGATCGCCTATGATTGAGACAACGTCAGATAGTCAATCGGAGCGTAGTAGAACACCGGGAGCGTTGGTTTTGGCTTAATAACTGCGTTGGGGAAAAGAAAGACGCGGACGTAGGACACAGCACAAGCACGAACATCTCCCAAGCTGGAAATTGTAATGAGGTCCAACCCCCAGCCTATATTAGTGAATGTGTAAGTTCGTTTTATTTGACCTTTATTTAACCAGGCAAGTCAGTTAAGAACAAATTCTTATTTTCAATGACGGCCAACAGTGGGTTAATTGCCTTGTTCAGGGGCAGAACGACAGATTTGTACCTTGTCAGCTCGGGGGTTTGAACTTGCAACCTTCCGGTTACTAGTCCAACGCTCTACCCTGCACGTGGTTGTCTTGTTGAACAAACACCTGTAGATCGCACCAAACTACAGATAGTCTTCCAATGTGGACTTCCGTGAACAATATGTATAACCTGCGAAATGTGTGCTCTCTGCCACTGTAAACTGAAGAAATTGCTGCATACGATCAAAAAAACAGTAAAGCGAGGGACATAATATATCCTCCCCGGCCACTACGTGGCAGTCATGTGTCTTATTAAAACCACAGACAAAACAAGGAGTTCGCTGTGTGGCTTTGTGTGTCGTCACAGAGAGTCAGATGTGTTATTGTAACTGTAATACATTGGGAGGTCTTCAATTTTTACTGAAATGTAATGATATTCCTGAAATATTACCTGCTAAATTGGCTAGGTTTCACCATCAAGCTTTAATGGCCTGGAAAATATGTTTCCTGCACAATTTTTCCCCACATAAAGCTCTTTTGTGGAATAATTCAAACATAACTGTAAGGAATAAGTAATTGTTCTACCCCAGCTGGCATGAGAGGAATATTGACTTTGTTCTTGATATTTTCGACAACAAGGGTAATATTCTCACATATGAACAATTTATAACATTGAAAGAGTTTCCAATACAATTCAGAGAGTTTATTTCTGTGATCAAAGCCGTACCCAGTGGTCTAACTACACATATGAAAACTCATCTTAATTTTGGGAATGATCACAAAGTTTATCCAGAACTCAGATTGGAAGGCGTGGTCTTACTTGAGAGATCTTGTTGTAATAAATATATAAGACAAATTCTTCATTCACAAAACCAACTTTACACAGAGAGGAAAGTTTTTCTGAAAAATGCACGGTTAAGACCTGACAAATACTGTATACCAAACGAAGTTAAGAAAGTGCACTTCAACATTTTACATAAGATATATCCATGTAATTCTATGATTTCCAAATGTGTGGCTATTGATGATATCTGCGTTTTCTGTGATAAAGAAGGTGAGAATCTGTCTCACTTGCTCTTTGAATAAACATTTGTGTCAGAATTTTGGGAAAACCTTGCAAAGTACTTATTTACCATTATGAACACTGCCTATATTTTTTGACATGATAGATATGTTACGATTGCAATGATAACAAAACCACTGAAATTATTGTTCATTGTTTTATTCTTGTTGCCAAAATACTTTATACACAAACAAAAATTCATAAATTCTATACCAAAATTATACATTTTTCTGATTGAATTTAATTATCGTATTAAAACATTAACCCTAGTGAATAACAACAAGAATAACATCTTCATGAATCATTATAATAAGATCTTTTCAGAGTGAATATAATTGCACTTAAATTGTTTATTTTATGTATTATTTTATTGATATGTTTTGTATGTTTGAGCATTGTTAATACCAGTGTTTGGTTTGTTAGACATGTTTGATGTAGCAATGTAAGTTGATTTTTGTATTATGAAAAAATATATATATATTTAAAAACTGTTCTTACCTGATGCAGATGTGTTTGGGAACAGAATTATGGTACAATCTCCCTTCTTTTTTTTATGCTGCTAAGTTTTCCAAAAACGATGTTAAATATCTGCTCTGAATTAAGATTCAAAGATGTCTGCAGAAAGAATGGGGTGTCAGCTGTGACATGACACCTTGAGTTTGAAATAATATATTTTGGTTATTGAACTACAGTAAGTGAAGTGGATTTCCACTGGTAACTGAAATATGGTAACACAATTACATCATGGGTCCCTGATCTGTACTACACAGAAATACATCATTATAGATATGAATGTCATTCTGCATGGGGATGTATCCTGAATAGGTACACTAAGGGAGAAATATACAATATCTTCCTTTGCATATATGACTATTATTCTACAAACTGACTATTATTCTAATGATTTCTGCCCCCAAACAAGACCATATTTCTTTTATTTTCTTTTAATGAACCTTTATTTAACTAGGCAAGTCAGTTAAGAACAAATTCTTATTTACAATGACGGCCTACAGATTTGGTTGGTCCGGACCAGACCAAATCTGAACCAATCATAGACGTCTAATGTTTCACAAGTTTGTACACCAGAGTACAGTATAGTAGAATTCAGTACAGAACATTAGAGTAGAGCAGTTGTTCCCAACCTCTTAGGTTACTGTACCACCAACTATTTTTCTCTGCCCGGAGTAACCCTGATTTACCCCCTCATGTGCATTTTACCACTAGTCCTATGGTCTCATGAGTCTTCTCATGTGCCACCTGTGGACAGGCCAAATAGCCCCAGGGGTCCTCGTACCCCTGGTTGGGAACCACTGGAGTAGAGTATAGTACAGTAGAGTATAGTTCAGTACAGGAGAGTACAGTACATTTATTGTACTGTACCTTACTGTAGGGCTACTGTACTGAACTACTTTAATGTAGGGCTACTGTACTGAACTACTTTACTGTAGGGCTACTGTACTGAACTACACTATACTTTTCTTTACTTTACTGTACTGCACTCTACTGTACTCTACTATGCTTCACTGTACTGTACTGTGCTTTCCAAACATAGACGTCTATGGTTGGTTCAGATTTGGTCTGTGGATGTTGAAATCAAGGACGGTCCGGACTAAAAAAAACTATGTCTGTGGACGATGAAATTAAAGCCAGGGCGAACTGACCAAATTTCACCGACTTTTCAATGTCCATGGGCTTCCGGTGTCGGTCGGTGCTCAGTGGGTGCAGAAGCTGGTTACAGTAAATGGAAAGCGAGGATGGGTGTCGGTAAATTCCAGGAGAGGTCAAATGAACTGGATCTGTACACAACAGTATGCCAGTGGAAGGGAAGACAGTAGCACGTGACCTAGCTATGGTTTGTGGCTACTATGATTTCCCATTGTAGCCGATTCAATTGCAATAATTCCGTTACAGATTTGGTAACAGAATTATGAGTTTTAATCACTTTATAATTCATGAACAAAAATGTTTATCAGTAAATACACTAGCCAATTGGTATGTCTATCTTTACTTGTTATTTCTGGGAACTTTGCCTTGTGCCTTGAAATTAGAAAACATCTTAAAGATACAGTATGAGGGTTTTTGGTAAAGGAATTTCAAAGCACAAGGCATTGATTCTTAAACTTGCAGACGGCAAATAATTCATCCCAAATTAAATATGAGTTGATATTAGTTGGCAGGGGGACTTTACTTCAACATTATTGTGTTTAGATGTATTTCTAATACCTTTAACCTCTACGGGAGCGGTGACCCTCCCTGTGGAACGGTTGAGCTAATGTGCGCTAATGTGATTAGCATGACGTTGTAAGTAACAAGAAAATTTCCCTTGAAATTCGTTCCTATGAACTTCTCATGTCGGTGCTCATGGGTCCTTTTTATGGAAATGAACTACTGCATTGTGGGTAATAGGCCCGATGCTCAGGTGGTCTGGCATATGGTATGGGCCTGTCTCTCAATTCAATTCAAGGACTTTTTTGTGTTAACATTGCCAAAGAAAGTGAAGTAGATAATAAACAAAAGTGAAATAAACAATAAAAATGAACAGTTAACATTACACTCACAGAAGTTACAAAAGAATAAAGACATTTAAAATGTCAATATTATGTCTAAAGTACAAAAGGGAAAATAAATAAACATAAATATGGGTTGTATTTACAATGGTGTTTGTTCTTCACTGGTTGCTCTTTTCTTGTGGCAACAGGTCACAAATCTTCCTGCTGTAGTACGCACACTCCCTCTCTCTCTCTCTGCCCCTCTCTCTGCCCCCCTCTCTCTCTCTCTCTCTCTCTGCCCCCTCTCTCTCTCTGCCCCTCTCTCTCTGCCCTCTCTCTCTCTGCCCCTCTCTCTCTCTCTCTCTCTCTCTCTCTCTCTCTCTCTCTCTCTCTCAATCTCTCTCCCCCCTCTCTCTCTCTCTCTCTCTCTGCCCCTCTCTCTCTCTCTCTCTCTCTCTGCTCTCTCTCTCTCTCCCCCCTCTCTGCCCCTCTCTCTCTCTGCCCTCTCTCTCTCTGCCCTCTCTCTCTCTCTCTCCTGCCCCTCTCTCTCTCTGCCCCCTCTCTCTCTCTCTGCCCCTCTCTCTCTCTCTCTGCCTCTCTCTCTCTCTCTGCCCTCTCTCTCTCTCTCTCTCTCTCTCTCTCTCTCTCTCTCTCTCTCTCTCTCTCTCTCTCTCTCTCTCTCTCTCTCTCCACCCTCTCTCTCTCTCTCTCTCTCTCTCTCTCTCTCTCTCTCTCTGCCTCTCTCTCTCTCTGCCCCTCTCTCTCTCTCTCCTCTCTCTCTCTCTCTCTGTCTCTCTCTCTCTCTCTCTCCACCTCTCTCTCTCTCTCTCTCTCTCTCTCTCTCTCTCCACCCCTCTCTCTCTCTCTCTTTCTCTCTCTCTCCCCTCTCTCTCTCTCTCTCTCTCTCTCTCTCCACCCCTCTCTCTCTCTCTCCACCCCTCTCTCTCTCTCTCTCTCTGCCCCTCTCTCTCTCTCTCTCTCTCTCTCTCTCCACCCCTCTCTCTCTCTCTCCACCCCTCCCTCTCTCTCTCTCCACCCCTCTCTCTCTGCCCCTCTCCCTACCCCTTCTGCCACTTTCAGGAGGAATGGATCTCCAAGAGATATTGGCCAGATGCATTGAATTCCACTGTTGCTAAACCGATTAAGATTAAAATGGCTTTTTCCTAAGGAATGCATCAGTCATGCTGTAGTTGATTACGTAAATATGTATTTCAGAAGTTTGTTTAGGTGTTTGTTTGAGTTGAATAGCGAGAGTATTGACGACTAACTTTTTCTCTCTCACCTCTCTCCTCTCTCTCTTTGATGCAGGCTCTATTTTCACCAAAGATGTTTCCCTCTGCCTCGTGTTGACCATGTCACAAACTCACAATGGTGCCCTTCTCAAGAGTCACAGCCAAAATGGTGTTTGACTGACTGGTCCGAAAAGGTAGTCTCACTTGGCCAGACTTACACACAGGCATCGGATGGGAACGAGACTTCCAGAAGGGTAACAAAGGTATCAACTTCAGTCCAATTACATCATACCTTAACCCTTGACGTCATGCCCTAGCGCCGTACCATTGGTGTCCATATCTGTAAAAGTACTCGAGCGATATCCTATGTCAATGTATGGTGTGACAGATTACTGCTAAAATAGATGTAATCATTATGCAACTTACTGTTGCATTCTAGTCCGTCTGAGTACGATTTAGCCAATTCTGCTGTCGTAGAATTGATCAATGGAATGTTTTTGCAGATACAGTGAGTTTAGGGGATTAAACAGGTAACTTTCAGATGACTTTGGCTTTGAAGGGGTGGCGAGGGGGGGGGGGGTGATTTAAGTGGGGAAAGATGGGGGGAACTGCTCTCAGCAACATCAAAGCTCTACTTACCATTAGAGCAATTTTAGCAGCTTAGCTAATAGTGGTAGAGGATTGAACCAGAGGTAGCATCTGAAGAAAGCCATGTCTGAGTGTCAAATGGCACCCTATTCCCTATATAGTGCACTACTTTTGACCAGGGGCCCATACATTATCTCACTATGTACGAAATAGGGTTCTGTTTGGGATGTAGCACATGACTACCGACAACAAGAATGCTGCGGAATTCTCGTGCTAAACCACAAGTAGAGCGGAGAGCCCACTGACCTAACTCTCCAGAAATGTGCTTAGCAGCTAAAGCTTCACCACCACCACACAATGAAGTCTATGGAGAGAACTGATGAACAAGTGTTTATCTGTATTTTCCTGGAAATATTGAAATGAATGGAAGATACTGTATCTCTCTGTCTTGGTGGTTTGAAATGACATTCTTGAAATGGTTTTGTGTGACCTTTAAAGAAGCGTCTATTGGTTCGTTAGAATGTACAGGTAATTGCCAAATTAAGGGAAACACCAACATAAAGTGTCTTAATAGGACGTTGGGCCACCACGGGCCTCCAGAACAGCTTTAATGGGCCTTGGCTTAGATTCTACAAGTCTATGGAACTCTATTGGAGGGATGCGACACCATTCTTCCATGAGAAGTTCCATAATTTGGGGTTTTGTTGGTGGTGCTGGGAAACGCTGTCTCAGGTGCCGCTCCAGAATCTCCCATAAGTGTTCAGTTGTGTTGAGATCTGGTGACTGAGACAGCCATGGCATAGGGTTTCCATATTTTTTTTATGCTCATCCAACCATTCAGCTCATCCTACCACTCGTGCCCTGTGGATGGGGGAATATTTAATCCTATGGGGGCATAGCCATGGTAGCCAAAATAATGGCCCAAATAATAGCCTGCACAGCATTTTTATTCATGAACCTAAGCATGATGGGATATTCATTGCTTAATTGACTCAGGAACCCCACGTGTGTGGAACTACATGCTTTCAATATACTTTGTATCCCTCATTTACTCAAGTGTTTTCCATTACTTTGGCAGTTACCTGTATATCTGAATCAGTGTTCTGGCATGCTGTAGCTGTATGACACAAAAGGAGGCTACAAATAAAGTATTGTCGTCACCATCATCATCGTTTTGTTTATGGGAGTAGATCTCATTGATGACATTCTCCCCTCTCTAGAGAGTACCCAGCTAGAGGACCCCCGGGCGGAGTGGAGGAAGGAGCAGGAGAGGATGTTGAAGGAGTACCTGACAGTAGCCCAGGATGCCCTGGTCACCCAGAAAGAGCTGTACCAGGTGAAATGGATGGATGAGGGAATGCATGGAAGGATATATGGATGGATTGATGGGTAAATAAAATAATGACTGGATGGATGGGTGGGTGAAAGGATGGATGAATTAACAAATAGGATGAGTGGATGGATGAACAAAGGAACGCATGAATGAATAAATTAACAAGACTTATTTCCATTTTGGTCCTCATTACCAGGTCAAAGAGCAGTGTTCTGGTGACTAAGACACACACACCCCCTATGCTCCTTTGAGAGCCCTCTTTCAAAGTCACTGATATCTCTTCTTCCAGCCAGGGTAGCCAAAATAATGAGCAACTAGGCATTTTTATACATGGTCCTAAGCATGACGGAATGTTGATTGTTTAATTAACTCAGGAACCACACCTGTGTGGAAGCACCTGTGTTTAATTGACTTTGTATCACTCATTTACTCAAGTGTTTACTTGATTTACTTGTAAGGGCATTGCTATTCCAACCAAAACTAAGATGGCAGCCAGTCACTATCCCTAAAGTATCCATCAGTGGAGGCTGGCGAGGGGAGGACAGCTCATAATAATGTCTGGAATGAGCCATCCTCCTCTCAGCAGCATCCACTGGTATTCATTTATCAAATGTGACAGACGATATGGAAGGAAAGTAGAAGCTTTTGGTTTTCTACTAATTTGATTCCTGCACGTTCAGAAAATCTGATCAAAAGGTCGGGAATGTCCCCGATCTACCAAATTGAGTTTGGAGATAGTGGGTAAAAAACAACAAGACAAAAGATGTTTACCCGCAGCGATGTGAGAATGATTTATTTCATCATATTGCGTAGTCAGCAGCACTGCAGAAATGGCACCCTTTCCTGAGCTATTCTCTCTTCCTCCCTCTTTCTTCTCCAACTCTTCTTGATCTATGTATTGCTTTCAACATCTATCAAACGTCCTGTCTTATTTACCACCCCACTGGGCTCACCACGTCATTTTAACGTGGACATTTCTTGTTGAGACGTTGATCCACGAGCCTTTATTCACCCCCTCGAAAAGACTGCCATAAGTTTGCTGAATTCCCAATGATTTATCACTATGCTTTCAACTATCTAGAAGCACAAATTCCAATAGAAAAACAATGTCAGATTTTTTGCTTCGTTGTCATCTAAATGTGTTGTCGCCGCGCTCTCGACAATTTAAAAGCACGATAAAGTTCAAATGGAAAACAATGTCAGATATTTTGCATTTATACAGCAACTTAATGTCTTATCACTGTGCTTCATCTATAGCACAACCAAATGACCTGGATTGCAGTTGAGAATACATTGAAAGTGCATTTGCAAGTGATCAATGCTGTTCTCGATTCCGTGACAGATATTTATTTATATTGTGAAGATCTCCACAGAACTGCGACCTTTGCATGTTAGCTTGAACATACATACTTTCTATGATTACATAATTAGACTTTTATAGTTACAGTAACCTCAAAATGTGGCCATGGTTTAGTTACTCGTTTTAAGGTTTAACAAAAAAACTGTTACGTTAGTTTGTAAGATAGCCTTAATTTACTGTATTACAAGTCACCTCGAATTGTGTTTGGTTGACAGCGCGACCAAATATCAACGTTAAAGGAGATGTATCGAATGCTTTGATAGTTCCATCTGAACCACTGGATTCATCCTATTCTTTAACTGTTTTTATTTTTGGTTTAGTTGGGAGACGTGAATCCAACATATCATTTGTTAAGTTAATAGGCAAGTTAAGATTACATTTGACATCAACCAAAGCTTGAAGCCCAAGGCCTATCTATATGTAACGTCGATTTTTAGTTGAACCCTGGGTTGAATTGAAACAATAGCTGTTGACTTCGCAAATGTTACATAGGCCTGAATGACTTAGATTTCATTTTCTTTATTGAGCCTACCCTTTGGAATGACTTCGATAGCAACAGTGAATCTATTTCGTTATGAAAGAGATCTCTCAATAATAATTCTCATGATTGCACATTGCGAGTAGTCAGTGACAAATATCAAAGTCAAGCAGGACTGGTTCACACCCTGGATGAGAGACCAAATGGATAGCTGTAGATAGATTAACTCTCCAGTAGGAGGTGCTGCCTAGCCTATTGTTTTTTTTCTGATAGTGGATATGACATTGAAGATCTAACATTATTTCAAAGGTACAAATTCAACATATTATATAAGGGTTTGTCTATAATTGAGATTACCATGATGATGTAATTCTGTGGTTGAAATTTCACCCTCAAAACAACAGTTTACATTGATGACTTTTTGCCAATCCCATGTATTATTCACATCGATTCCAAGCCACAATACGTTGACAAATGACGTTGAAACAACATAGATTCAAACAGTTTGTGCCCACTGGGACCTCTCATCCATCTCCTCCCGCCCTGTCTCTACCTGTCTGTCTCTACCAACTTCTCTCTTGAATGTCATATCAACAATATCTCCGGCTCTGCCCGACACTGACCTGTCTCTCTATCTACTTCTCTGTATTACTCCATTGCTCCCTTGAATTTCAAACAATATTTCCAGCCTTGCCCTTCTGACCTGACTGCCCTCTCCGTCTCCTCCCTGGTCTTAATGAGCAGCCTGCGATGCAGGTCTGAATGAGCAGCCTGCGAGGCTGATGAGATGAGGAAAGGAAAGAGAAAGGTGCTGTGTACCTCACATCTGAAAATCACACAGACTCTGAGATAAAGACATATCCCAGCTCTGATCAGAGTGACATTTTATTCTGAAAAGGCCCACCTACAGGGGGATCAAAGGTTCTCTCATAAAGTAAAAAAGGATTCATATTGCCATGGACAGAAGTTAACAAAAATGTAACAATTGGTTGAGAATGGTTGGGAAAAGTTTGAGAAAAACAAAAAACATCCGCAGTCTTTGTATTCCTAGAAATATATTGTCTCACTGTAGTTCCCTTTGAAGGGGAGATAAACCTTTTCCAAATATCTGTACAGAAAATTTGTCAAATTGCATCCTAGCCCAAAGAGAACAGACAAGCAATTGAAATTGTATGAATAAAACTGGTGTTTTTCCCCCTGCCCCAGAGTTCACTCAAGGCGATGTCTTGTAGCCTACGTACCCTGTAGTGTGACTCCATAATGCCTTGCAGGATTACAGCTGATGTTTAACCGCAGGAGTGAAGAGCAATGTGATTATTTCACTAGCCACAAAAACAATGCTGTTAGTCTGTTACTTTTATTATTGATCTATGCGTGAGAATCAGCAGGTCTCTAGATAATCACGTGTTGCCTATCCATCAGACCTATTTACAAAGCTGAAATATGCACTGATTCACCCATAACAGTCAGAAATAGACAATGTAATTCTATAACATATGCTATAACACTGATATACACTGAGTGTATAAAACATTAAGAACATTACAAAACATTAAGAACACCTTCCTAATATTGACCAGATCAGTTTATGTCATGGAAAGAGCAGGTGTTCATAATGTTTTGTACAGCCAGTGTATAGGCTTATAGGATGCCCTTTACAAAAAGTTAAGGAGCCACACCCTAATGGAGTAATTTCCTTCCCTTATTCGTATCACAATGACCTTTTACCACTTCAATATAGACACCAATAAAATACTTTATTTTTTGTGTTACAGCAATCACAGAGTGTTATGCAGTTCTGTTAAACTTTCTATTATTATGTTCGATAATCATTTCCTCAAGTTTATGTAGATATTGAATTATCTGGGGACATATCATATTTTATCCTTGTCACTGTCCCATCATCCTATCTGCCTATATTTTGCAATGGTGCATATTTCACCATTCCAAAACTTTTTCTCCCAGTTCTTGCACAGAGCGACAGCGGCCGATAACAAAACTATTTAACGCGGCGGTGTAATGTGTCCCGCTTGTCTGGTATGGGGAACGGGAACGTGGGGATGGGACCAAATACTTCGATGGGACCAGTGGAACAAGTTGTCTTGACAACACACATTTTCCACTGGTGATGTCTTGGAAAGGGTTAAGCCGCAGGAATGCAACGCTCAGGAATGCGCATGCAAATAGATTTATGCTAATGACATGCTAATGTCCCGTTGGCTGGGAACGGAGTCAAGTCTGTCTGTCCTGGTCTGTCCCGGCCTATGTGTTCAGCTAGGAACCCAAGATGGAGGACAGGGGAACGCAAAACATGGATCTTTGCTGACTTTTTTTCGTCGCTTTTTAGTATTCCACTGGAGTTTTTTTTTAAACCGTACTTATGGCGGAACTTTTAGAAGATGAACATGCCTAGGAAGGGGAATGGCCAGCTGCCGTTACCCGACGGCTGGGAAGAAGCGAGGGACTTTGACGGAAAAGTGTTTTATATCGACCACAACACTAAACAAACAAGCTGGATAGACCCGAGGGACAGGTATGCAAGAGAGCGTCTGTTTGCGAAATGTTGCGAAGTTGACACGGGCAGCGTTTGTAAACAGTTTATGAACAGTTGATTACACACTTTTACGACACAAAAGGGTTTCGAACAAGCCAATGCCTTGAACAGTAACGTTAACGGTTACAGTCGCTAGTTGTATTTTTATAGTGTGAAACTATCAACACGCCTTGCTAAGTTAGCTAGCATCGCATAATGTTATTGCGAGAACGTGCAGGATATTTGAGCATATCTAACGTTAGCTATTGCAAAAACTCTGATAACTGATAGCTAGTTGCATAGTTTAGAGAAATTGAATTTCAGCTGGCTATGCCGGATGTAGATTGCAGCTAGCTATAGTTTGCTAACTGGATAGCTAACTTTCTGATGCCATGGTTTGGAATAAATTCCTTACGATGCTAACATTAGCTAGTTTCACAATTTCAATGAGGATTCAACAAGCCATAGCTAGCACCATTATTCTTGTGAGCGAGCAAGCATATCAAACCAACGTGCTCATTTTATGCAACTACAGCAAACTCGTGAGCTCTGTTGTTGCTGAGATTCTAGAACTTCTACTGCGTATGATTCCATTTGATCAGAGACGCAAATCGGTACAAAATAAAAGCAATAGCTTATTTTACTGTAATAAATTTAGTATCTATGAAAAGGCAATTACAAAGTTAAGCTCAAACGCTAGGAAGAAAGTGGAGTCTCTTACACTCTCTGAAAGGACCCTGATAAGAATCTATGCCACTTCTTTTTTTTTATTTTATTTTATTTTTAAGCTCCAGCTTCCCTAAATTATCGTTTTGGCTTTTGTAAATGTTTGATTACATTGTCATGAAATATATGGTAATCTGAGATCCCCCAAATGTAGGGGCTCCCGAGTGGCGCAGCGTTCTAAGGAACTGTATCTCAGTGCTAGAGGCGTCACTACAGACCCTGGTTCGATAAAAAAAAAAATATTCAACATGCAAAACACAATCATCTTAAACTGTAGCATATTTAATTGGCATATTATTATAGGCTAATTTTATGGGGAGGAAGAAACCTAACAGCCCATTGCTTTCAATAATAGGCTAATTCTGTACATTAGCCGGTATTGACACGTACACTTAATTCAATTGAGGTCTTTCTTACCAGGGTTTTATTACATTGGGTTCACCACACGACACAAGCCACTTATGACAAACCATTAAGCTCTAATTATGAGGATAATTGGTCAGAAAGTACGGCCGTAATGGAAGGATGATGCCTGACTGCCCTATGGAAATGTGAGATTCGTTAATGCTAATTTAGTTGTACGTTAGTGTCAAGTCATGCATAGATAGAACATGATTAAACACTTGATTAAAACGCTCAATGACTGAACCATTCTAGTCATTAGCCTGTTCTGTTATTTAATTAAATTAGCTTCATATCAATCGCAACAGTAGTCCTATATTGTTGTCATATTGACGCCTCATATGTATGTCAGATGTGTGTTGCTGATTGAAACCTGAAGAGTCTGAAGAGAAGGCCATGTGACACGGATGTTCCAGTCTGCTCTCACTCAGACCCCCCCCCCCTAAGCTTAACGAGGGAGGGTAATTGAAGCCAAATGCTTCTATAGTGTGTCTTAATGCCTTATATTGTTAGAAAACTGCTAGCCTATAATAGGTGGCATGCCAGCCATTCCTATGAGGCCACCACCAACACCACCAGGCATTGTGAATGATATCCATCAAGTTGCTCTCACTCAGAAACCAGCAAATCATCATTATCCACGGTTCCCTCCCTCCACCTGAACTGCATCTAGATTCTACACATTCTAGAATATGAACTTTCTAGAATGATAGACTAATTCCTCTAATTCTAGAACAGTGTTAATCGGGGCAAGAATGCTAAGATGCCGTGTCAGGGTGGAAGGGAATCATACTCAACGCCTTTTCACAATCTCAATCTTGGCCCAGGCTCAGAAATCCTAATGATATTCACGACCCTAAGGACCTTGCCGTGATATGTTGAGGGGAAGAAATCATATATTCTGTAAACACATGTTATGTAGGTTTACTATTAGGCTGCTATTGGTTCTGTCCCTGTATTGTCTGTCGATACATTGTTGTGAAGAACATAACGGTTATAAAGATAGTGTGTACTGTGATAAGAGGGTTCGCCTGACTAATATATCCTCTGTGTTACCGGCGGCCGTAGCTTTGGCGGCGTGCCCTGTTTCTTTCCACCTCTGCCACACCTCACTGTCCTCTTCAGGAGAGATGTTGCAGGTAGGCACAGATCTAGGATCAGCTTACTCATCCGGCCAACTATGCACTTTGAGATTCTTTACTTTAAAGAAAAGCGTTATACAAGTTTAAATAAATTATTATTATTACTCCCTCCAGTTATTTCAGCCTGATATGCTACATACCATTTCTTTCTAGGCATTCTGTCTGTCACAAAGGTAGTTCAGGGCCTGTATTCAAAAATATTTTCAGGGTAGCAGTGCTGCACTAGGATCAGTTTAGCCTTTAGATCATAATCAACAAGATTACATGGACAGAGTTGCTCACTATATACGAGAGACCATGAGAAAATGTGTTTTGATCAGTCTGGGAAATAAAGGTGCTGAAAACATGTTGGTTCACTATTTAAAAAGAAGATGGAGAACAAGCAACAGGTACAGACGGCTTGGAGTCAAATAATATAATATCATCCAAAAATAATATTGTAATGTGTAACTGTATCAACCCCCCCACACCACTACTGGCTTGTAGTAATCCAATGCCGTTTTAGGCCTATCGTGTTAATTGCGGCCGCTTGTTGACAGCTTGGAGACGGCTTGGAAACGCAAGGAAGGCGACTTGATGCATTTTGCTGACATGTTCTATGACTTGGTGAATGTCGCAATCATATTGTTTTGTTTGGTTGCGAGGTACGGGTCCAGTGCATCATGATAACCATGAAGTGATGGGTAGATGGAACAGAGACGTGCATAGTGTGCCACAAAGAATAACTCATCTCACCTGTATAATTTGTCCAGAAATGATTCTCCATTGACATAGGATGGAACTTTTCATCATAATATGAATCTCATACTTGACCTGCAAGTCATACCCTCTCATCCCCATGGTTACAGTCAGGCCAGAGACTAGATCTGTTCAGTCAAGCAGAGGGGACCCTGGCAGGAAAAAGGAATCTCTCTTTTTTTCCCACCTTTCTCCCTTGCCTCTCAAATTCACATTTAAATGAGCTTCATTGGCCGAGGCCTAACTGACAGGAGTGATTTAACGTTGTGCAAACAATGTCAGTTCTACAGTATTTCACAAATTCTACAGTGGTTGACAATTTGTAAGTCGCTCTGGATAAGAGCGTCTGCTAAATGACTTAAATGTAAATGTAAATGTAAATTATTTCAATCTCTCTCGCGCTCCATCCTTCTCTTCTTTCTCACTCTTCCCCCTCTGCCTCCCCCTTTTCTATTTCACTTTCAACTCTCCCTCAGACATCCTCCTTCCTCTATCTTTTTCCCTCATTCTTTCTCTCTCCTCCCCCTGACGTCTGAAAGGCCCCGCCATCCAGATCTCACATTTATGAGAGAGTGGCGGAGAATAAGAGGCAGTGTCAGAGTGCTGCACCACATTCCTGAGCCCTCCCTCCCTCCCTGTCTAAATCCCCCAGAAAAGAGAGGAACGTGCCTCCCTCCTCACTGCTCCAGCCCCAAAAATGTTTATTTCCAGAAGAGGAGGCAGAGATAAGACTCCAGCCCAAGTTTCTCCCCTCCCATGCACACACAGGCGCGCGTACACACGCAGGCACACACGCACAAATTCTCTTGGCCCTCTCTGCTTGGAGCTTGACCCGTTTAATTGGGGCGAATTTGTACAAGCACGCCCTCTGCCACAAAAGTCTTCCCTCTCTCTCCTTTTTCTTCTTAATTTTTTTGGTGCTCTGTATGACTTTGTTGGCACGGTGGTGGTGGGGAGCGATAATAAAAGAAGTGATGTAAATCCTGGCTTTTCACAGCTGCTGGCGTCTGTGATGAGTCTGAACGAGAGGGAGAAGAGCGAGGAAGGGGGGAATAGGGAAGAGGGTAGAGAGACACAAACAAGAGTGTGTGGTAGCCTTGGAGACCAGAAAACATGGCCGCGTCCTGTAATGTGCGACACATGGCCGTCCACAGGCCACGGTTTCCTGCTCCTTCACTGGCCGGCCAACATATTCTTAGGGACTAGGCTGAATGCTTTCAATATGTCTCCATCTAGTAGCCTGGCACTGTATGTTTTCACTTGTATTCAGCTAACCAAGGTTGTAACGTTCAGTTGAATTAGGTGTTAGTGCTGGGCTGGAACAAAAGCCTGCACGCCTGTTACTGACCTCTTCCGTAGAGCATCTCTTGACACAGGGGTCAACATTCTAGTGTGAAAGTGAATTTCCACAAAGTAGGCCCGTCTGGAGACTTGGCAGCTAGCTTGTTTTGTTGTGGCCTGATAGGCTTATGTGCAAAATTAGCTTTGGCCAGAAACTAAGCACTAACTCACATTTGGGGGTTTCCGTTGTCAGGATAGTTACAGGTTGTTTCTCACATCCATTCAACAATCAGCCTGTTCTGTTCTGGAGATACTGTCAGAGACTGTGACTAATGGGAGTCTCTTTTAGTCTCTTTATGTCCCCTCAGCCGAACGTTGTGGTGAGAAATAGTCCCAGGCCTAGAGACCTTGGATCATTGTTACCATGACGACAGTGTACAGTCCAATCGTCCCACCCCACCTTTCCTGTTGTCTTCCTCTTATCTCTCCCTCACATACCTCCTCTTCACACACACGCACACCCACTCCTTTCTGTAGTGGTGATGTTTGGCTCCTCTTCTGTTGGTCGGGACGCAACAAAAGGTGCTAGTCAGTCAGACATCTTATCTCAGCCACAGCAACAAGCTCCAGTCCAGGTCTTTGTGTCCCACTGCTGACTGTGTGGCTGGCAACCTCAGTGATGTGTCCTTTGATGTGTGAAGGGCCAGATGAACACTTTTCTCTCTTTTGGACATGTCATTTGTAGCAGTCTTGGTTATTGTGCAAGGGAAGGAGGTGCCCTGAGGTGATGTATGGGGCTGATGGAGATGTTGGGCTAGCCATTGTGTGCGTGTATGCGGGTTCAGAGCACAACGATGTGTGTATGGTGATACAGAATGTGTGACATGGCAGTTGGGTGAGGTGAGGATATCTCATTGTGGGGTGCGGGGTGGATAGCCAAGGTGTGAGTGAGTTATCAATTTCTGGAATGTGGTTGACACACACACTGAGGGGCAGACGACCTGTCAGAATATGTCTCAATAGTCACACCATAGTGTGACTATTGAGGCGGCAGGTACAGTTGAAGTCGGAAGTTTACATACACTTTAGCCAAATGCATTTAAACTCAGTTTTTCACAGATCCCTCTTAGGTCAGTTAGGATCACCACTTTATTTTAAGAATGTGAAATGTCAGAATAATAGTAGAGAATGATTTCAGCTTTTATTTATTTCATCACATTCCCAGTGTGTCAGAAGTTTACATACACTCAATTAGTATTTGGTAGCATTGCCTTTAAATGGTTTAACTTGGAGCAAACATTTCGGGTAGCCTTCCACAAGCTTCCCACAATAAGTTGGGTGAATTTTGGCCCATTCCTCCTGACAGAGCTAGTGTAACTGAGTCAGGTTTGTAGGCCTCCTTGCTCGTACACTCTTTTTCAGTTCTGCCCACAGATTTTCTATAGGATTGAGGTCAGGGCTTCGTGATGGCCACTCCAATACCTTGACTTTGTTGTCCTTAAGCCATTTTTCCACAACTTTGGAAGTATGCTTGGGGTCATTGTCCATTTGGAAGACCCATTTGCGACTAAGCTTTAACTTCCTGACTGATGTCTTGAGATGTTGCTTCAATATATCCACATAATTTCCCTGCCTCATGATGCCACCTGTTTTGTGAAGTGCACCAGTCTCTCCTGCAGCAAAGCACCCCCACAACATGATGCTGCCACCCCCATGCTTCATGGTTGGGATGTTGTTCTTCGGCTTTGCAAGCCCCCCTTTTTTTCCTTCCAAACATAATGATGGTCATTATGGCCAAACAGTTCTATTTTTGTTTCATCAGACCAGAGGACATTTCTCAAAAAAGTACAATCTTTGTCCCCATGTGCAGTTGCAAACCATATTCTGGCTTTTTTTTATGGCGGGTTTGGGGCAGTGGCTTCTTCCTTGGTGAGCGGCCTTTCAGGTTATGTCGATATAGGACTCGTGTTACTGTGGATATAGATACTTTGCACCTGTTTCCTCCAGCATCTTCACAAGGTCCTTTGCTGTTATTCTGGGATTGATCTTCACTTTTTACATCAAAGTACATTCATGTCTAGGAGACAGAACGCGTCTCCTTCCTGAGCGGTATGACGGCTGCGTGGTCCCATGGTGTTTATACTTGCGTACTATTGTTTGTACAGATGAACGTGGTACCTTCAGGCATTTGGAAATTTCTCCCAAGGATGAGCCAGACTCAGGTCTTGGCTGATTTCTTTTGATTTTCCCATGATGTCAAGCAAAGAGGTTTGAAGATAGGCTAATTTACATCATTCGAGTCAATTGAAGGTGTACCTGTGGATGTATTTCAAGGCCTATCAGAAGCTTCTAAAGCCATGACATCATTTTCTGGAATTTTCCAAGTTGTTTAAAGGCACAGTCAACTTAGTGTATGTAAACTTCTGACCCAATGGACTTCTGATACATTGAAAGTGAAATAATCTGTCTGTAAACAATTGTTGGAAGAATTTTTTGTGTCATGCACAAAGTAGATGTCCTTACCGACTTGCCCAAACTATAGTTCGTTAACAAGAAATTTGTGGAGTGGTTGAAAAACTAGTTTTAATGACTCCAACCTAAGTGTATGTAAACTTCTGACTTGAACTGTAGCTTAGTGGTTAGAGCGTTGTGCCAGTAACAAAGATTGCTAGATCGAATCCCCGCGCTGACAAGGTAAAAATCTGTCGTTCTGCCCCTGAACAAGGCAGTTAACCCACTGTTCCTAGGCCGTCATTGTAAATAAGAATTTGTTCATAACTGACTTGCCAAGTTAAATAAAATAAATACAAACAAAATAGTGGAGGAGGAGGGCGGTTCCTCCCTATCCTGTCACTTCAGTACGGCCTCTATTTTGACATTGCTTAGTGTCGCTGCTGACCTCACTGAGTTTTGTATGAGTTTTGTATGCATTCGTTCTTCAGTTGAACAGCCACTCTGATGCTAAACTAGTAGCATAGTAGTAACTGTAGATAATAGTCGTAGTAGGTCAATACCTGTAGTAGGAGGACAGCAGACCAGTCCAGAGACTGGCTTCCGAGTTCAAAGGTCGTCGCTGGTGTACGGAGTGCGATAGTCGGCCGACCCAGCCGAGGGGACATACCAGGAATTCCGCCTGTCTAATTTTTAACTTTTACAGCCAAGAGGGAGCGTGCATACCAGACTGACAGCCGCCCAGGCCAGGAGAGATGGCCTGTGTGTGTGTGCACCTGTTTGTTAGCATTAGCGTTTGTGTGTCTTAGAGTGAGAGTGTACTGAATAAACACAGTGAAGTACGCCGGGCGGCATGCTGGCTTGGCTTAAACTGCAAGTTAATACCCATTGCCCACATTCTTAGACTTATCCAATATAGACTGTCCCAGTTTCTCAAACAGATTTTGGAGTTTCAAAGATACAACACATTCTTCTAAAACCGCTCCTTCCCTCTCACTCCTCCACCCGTTCTCCACCCCCATCTTGTCATGACCCCGCCAGTGAACTTGGCTGTCTCTCATCTACTGTCTACATGGGCCAAGTCATCCAAGCTACCAGTGGAAAGGAGAGTGGGAACAATGTACAGGCAGCCACCCAGCCAGTCCTTGGGCAACGCATCCCAAATAGAAGGCACAGTGGTTTAGTGTCCCTTCTCTCTCCCTGTCTAGCCAGACTTCCCCCAGCCCACAGCCAGCCACACTGAGCTGAGTGAGTGGTACCACGATGCCAGTTTTAGACTTTGGTCCCTCAGGAATGTGTCACTGTTACTGCTGGATGCTCCAGTGTTGTTGTTTAGTGGCTTGTCTTTCTGAACTCTAGTTACTACGGTCACTGACAGTCTAACCAGCCTTGTAGTAATTATTTTTACTCGTCTTTTCATATGAATGAACCACCTGATGTAGTTTATAGATTGGTTACGATATGCACTAGCTTTACGTTTCATGTGTTTCTGTGTACAGATACTGTATGTTTTTCTCTCTCTCTCTCAGGTTGACGAAGCCCCTGTCGTTTGCGGACTGTGTGGGAGACGAGTTACCGTGGGGATGGGAGGCCTCATACGACCCTCAGATTGGCATCTACTACATCGACCACATCAACAGTAAGTTGACAGGTTTACCTCGGTGTTACCCCACTCATTAACATTATGTCTATGTCCAAACCATCTGGGCGATCCACCCGGGCAATCATTGATCTGTCCATCCTAAACAAAGGACCCCAGGCTATTTCATCCAAGATTCCGCCTCAGATGTTTGGGCAGGGGTATTCCGACACTGGATTTGAATTTCTCAAACACAACACAGAGAAATTAGTAGAACGACAGAAACTGTAATGATGTAGATTTTGTTTGGTTTTCTTTCTCTGAATGATGTGTCTGTAACGTCTGTTTCCAGCTCACACTCTCATACACGTAGATCCCCTGAACGCAGCTCACTCTCCGGATCCCAATCACCTGAATTCTGATCACCTGTTCACACACCTGTGTGTCATTATCACACACTATTTAGTTCAGTTCTTTGCACCTCATCATTGTGAGGTATTGTTTGTTTTTGACACACTTCTATTCAGAGCTCTGTTTGTCCTGTGATTTACTCCTCCCGCCTCATTAACGACGCCTTTTGCCTATTCCCTGCCTGTACTCGAATTTCCTGTTAACTACCTATTGCCTGATCTCCCGGATGACGTTACAAACCTTTTCCCTGCCTGTACTGTTGCCTTTTTGGACCCCCTGTGTATGACATTCTGCCTGCCCCTGGACCCAGCTACCTGCCTCCTCCTGTCTCCTCCTCCTCCTGTGGTCCTCTACATTGAACACCTGCTGCGCCCTGTGCTTGAAACCAGCTCTCTGTCTCCCTCATGTTCATTACAGTATCGTTATTTAGATGCTGAAAACCACTGGAACTTATTGTATTATTTCTAGTCAGAGCGCCATGTTGTTTGATATTGATGAGATATTGATGAGTCGTACGATCATTCGCCAAGTGTCTCCATCGAATGAGGAATGTATTATTTGTATTGACTGAACTTTGAGAAATGAGTTAGTCTTTGCTGGCAAATCTTTATCTGAGTTCTATGCTTTTCATTTGTCAAACTGTTTTCAACTGATATGGGCTAAATAACCCTGATCTGATGATATCCAGAGATATTATGAGTGTGATGGCAAAGATGTTGACTGCTAGCAGTCTTATCAGTGACATTAAGTAAGCTAAACATTTAGCAAACTCACAGATGTCATTCTAGGACAAGTATCAGGCCAAGACGATAAGCGATGTTGAATTTGTCAATATTGTCAGCAGATTGATGTTGATATTAATATTGTCACTGAATTTTTCAAATGAATTGTACATATTGATATAGTGAGTGAGAATCTCCACTAAATGAAATGTGTTTGTGATTAGTCACGTTCATTTCTAAATGAGCAGATTAAATTCTACAGGAGCCCGCCTGTCTTCTGCTCATCCCTTAGGAAAACACCTGCATTACCTGGGATTAAATAAACATACTTCTATTAACTCCATTCAATTCAATCAGACATTTGTTTTCTCCCAATGCAGATGGAATCCATTTCCCAAATGTTTTTCCATTGTGCTGGCTGGCTGGCTGTAGCCCGCGGGGTTGAGGTGTGAGCTAGCTGCTGCTGTTGTTGTGTGGGCAAGGGATTCTATTTATCTGTTGCACTCACAACACATTTCTACTGCGATTGTTTGTTGTTGTTTTGTCTAACACCGGTGGGTAAACAAACGCAGTCGGCTGTCAGTCAGGAGTGGATGGTTGTGTGGAGACTCTGGGCTTAGCTTCGGTGTGTTAAGGCTGGCCCTCCTGTGGGTGGTTGGACACAGTGTATTTCTGCACTTCTGAGCAGTTTAGTTTGAATCAGAGTTTGGCTTGTTGCATTGTATTTATTTGTTTTATTTCTTTTTTCATTTTGTCTGGTTGGTTTCATATTGGGAATGTCAAATGAGCTAAAATGCCTAAACAAAACTACAAATAATTTGTTTATTGGAGATAAATGCGTATGTTAAATCCATCTATGATTATGAAGATTATGTGTCCCAAACCATTTTACCTTCGCTTTGGTCTTCCAACAACATGCGGGAGGAAACAGCGCAATATCCCCTCTAACCGCAAGGTGAATAGGCTATATTCAGTAGCCTATGAGTGTCACGATACCAGAATCTGGGCTTCGATACCAGGTTAAGTATCACGATTCTCGATACCATCACAATACCCAAACGACACCACTGCAAAAAAGAGAAGGCATATGAACCTGAGTCACAGAATGGCACTTGATCCAGACAGATGAACACCACTACTGCTCTATTCAATCGTTGGGCATCCTTTGAGTTCAATATCATGACATTTGCCATTTTTTTTGCGTCAACATTTTTCAGAGACAGCCGTGCATGCATTAACGAATCAATTGATGTGACTTAGGTTGTTATGTAGTTTGTTTTTACAATCTAATGGTAATTCTTTATTTGAATGGTACATCCCTATTGATTTTAAATGGGTAAATCGAGATGTAGCCTTGGCCTATTCACACGGATGCATATAATCAATAGGAGTGTGTGCGTGCATTGAGTTATTGAGCTCGTTTTGGCTGATGTTCATCTGTATTCCCATTAAAAAAGTATTGTTTCCCTTCCATTTTTATTTTAGTGTACTGATAAACAACATTCACATAGGAGTAGCTTATTTGCTAAAAGTGTGCGCTGTCTCTTTAACCAGTAATGAAGTCATTCAGAGGCAAGAAGGGGGTAGCCCGGAGTTAGTTCACTGAGGCAATAGACCATCTGGGTTGAGACGTGAGGGACCAATTAAGTGAATGAATGAAGTTTGGTGGCAATAAGCGTTAAAATCTTCATATTTTGCATTATGGTTTGCATATTAAAACAAACAAAGCTGGAAGCTACTGGTGTCGTCATGCATTGTTCTAGCCTGTATGGACATTGTTTTGCGAACAGTAATGAACAGTTTCAACATTTCTACATGCCGTGTCGCATTATTCAGGTGTGTTCACTTCTGTGCAGCATGAGTGGGGAGCTAACATGATGCAGCCCAGACGCTTAGAGCAGGCTAAGTGGAGCACACACACTACTTTTGCTCTGTAAGGCTGCGCTGACAGAGTTGATCCGGGAGACTCATTCGACGGCCGGACGAAAGTTTTATTTTATTTTTTTTTACATCTAGTACTGAACCGTTTTTCATGTTCTAGTATAGAAAAAGCACTGAACTAAGGAGGTAAATGCACCAGAGCTGTAAAAACCTATTTAGGTTGAAAGCCTCCTTTTTATAGAAGTGATACACTTTCCTTTCTCAGCAAACACCCCAATGACCGTTTGCCAATGCATATTTCATGTCTAACTCAAGGCCATCAAAATCTCTTCACGCTGAACCTCCCTTCACCTGTCTAGGCTGTATCCCAGATACCTGTGAGGTGAGTGGAGAATGTGGACTGATTGATAAGGGCCCACAGTCTATCCTCGTCAGGTGGTCTGGAAAACAAAAACTCCTGGCCCTAGTTGGGGCAAGACGGTGGGCAAGGGTAGCTAGGGGTTTAGTCTGGGTGGGTACCTACTTCTCCCTGCCCTGTCTGTACGTCCTTGCTTCTCCCTCCCTGCCCAGGCTGTTCCCCGCCCCAACAGGCCTCACTTCCTTATTATGTAAACCCTGCTGCTGCCCTGTGGCCTCCCTGCATTGTTGGAGTGGAGGGAGGGATGGGACGGGGGTTGATAAGGGTCTGTTATGTGTGGTGATTTGCCTTCTCTTATGTGGCGTAGATGGGCCCAGAGAAGAAGGGTTGCCTAACCTAGTGGGAACTTCCCTGACTTCACATAACCACTCAGCGACTGTGTCAACACTGTCTATTGTGCTCTAGCCACTACCTCATACCTTTTTAGGGTTGATCATCAGCATGTGGCTTTGTGTTCACAAGTGTGTGTGTGTGAGGCTCAAATCATTTGTCATATCATACAATGACTTCTGTAGGACATCGATACAGTGTGTTGGGAGTGCAAGAGCAACTCCCAACATCGATACAGTGTGTTGGGAGTGCAAGAGCAACTCCCAACACTGACCAGAAGTTATATAGCAGATCAGAAACAAAACATTACTTAGGGCCTAGCCGAGGATTATCCTACCCAGCGAACCTGGGAACATTCCCAGAACATAGTGAAGATTCCCATTAAGTTCTAGTTAAGGTTTTATATAACATTAGGATGGTAGCAAATTATTGTAATATTTTCTTATTTAATTTAAAACATATCTGTGGAATGTTCTAACATTTAATTTACTACAATGTTGTGCACAACATCTGTAACAACCACATTCCCCAAACACTCTCATTGGGTTTCCAGGCAATGTAATAACACAATGAACCAGTGATGTTTTTCCAGCAAACCGAAATTTAGTCTGTGGAAGTTCCCAGAACATTCGCTAGGTTGCGTCAAACATTTTCATAACACAGATCCAGTCGTGCTGATTGTTATACAATGTTTGTATAAAATATTTGTTTTTGTGTTATTAGAACATACGCCGCGAGCTAACAAATGTTCTGGGAACTTTCACATAACCAAATTTGGTTTGCTGGGTAGCCTACACCCTCAGCAGAAGAATACACAGGGCTGAGAGTTCCATAGAGAGAGACAGAGAGAGCGGGAGAGTGGAGACAGGCACTGACACAGTCACAAGCACGTAAACGCGTGCACACACACACACCAATCCTGATGTAGTGAAATCCGGTTATTCCTCATAGCAGGCAGTCTCTGCATTGCTGACATACTTAGTGTGGCATGGAGGGGGCCGTACTCTCAGTGTAGAGAGACTTGTTGTTTTCCACACAAAGGCTGTATGTCTCCCAAATGGCATGCTATTCCCTATATAGTGCACTACTTTTGATCAAAGCCCTATGGGCCCTAAACTACATAGGGAATTGGGTGGCATTTGGGACACAGACAAAGTACAGTAAGGAATGAAGGATTAACCCTTTCCTGCCCTGCCACCGGACAGGGCTACCCCAGACGAGCAGGTCGGAGACAAACAAAAGAGGGTAGAGAGAGAGAGAGTGAGAGAAGAAGAGAGTAGTGTTGTGATTGATTCAGATGGATTGCTTCCTCTGCTCTCCCACTGTGCCTTTCTCTTCCCTCAAAACAACCCACTGTTAAGATGTGGTTGTAGGCCTGCTTCGTTTGCAGTATACAGTGACTTCAGAAACTGTTCACACCCCTTGACTTTTTCAACATTCTGTTGCCTTAACAGCGTGAATTTAAAATGGATTCAATTGAAATGTTTCACTGGCCGACACACAATACCACAAAATGTCAGTGTAATTATTATTTCTTTTTGTACAAATTAATTTAAGAATGAAAAGCTGAAATGACTTGGGTCAATAAGAATTCAACCCCTTTGTTATGGCAAGCCTAAATAAGTTCAGGAGTAAAAATTTGCTTAACAAGTCACATAACAGTCTCTGTGTGCAATAATAGTGTTTAATGTGATTTTTTTAACGACTACCCAATCTCCTATTATATGTAAGGTCGAGCAGTGAATTTCAAACACAGATTCAACCACTAAAACCAGGGAGGTTTTCCAATGCCTCGCAAAGAAGGGCACCTATTTATTGGTAGATGGGTATAAAAAAGCAAACATTGAATATCCATTTTGAGCATGGTGAAGTTATTAATTACACTTTGGATGGTGAATCAATGCACCCAGTCACTACAAATATACAGGCGTCCCGCTCAGGGATGAGGCCAATAATGACTTTAAAACAGTTAGAGTTTAATGGCTGTGATAGGAGAACTCTTGAGGATGGATCAACAACATCGTAGTTACTCCACAATACTAACCTAAATGAGAAAAAATATTCCAAAACATGAATCCTATTCGCAACAAAGCACTAAAGTAAAATGGCAACAAAAAAAATGTGCCAAAGAAATGAACCTTGTGTCCTGAATACAGAGCGCTATGTTTCAGACAACTCCAACACATCACTGAGTCCCACTACATAATTTCAAGCATGGTGGTGGCTGCATCATGTTATGGGTATGCTTGCCGTCGGAAAGGATTAGGGAGTTTTTTTTTTTGATAATAAATGGAAGCGAGCTAAGCACAGGCAAAATCTTAGAGGAAAACCTGGTTCAGTCTGCTTTCCAACACACTGGGAGATAAATTCACCTTTCAGCAATAACCTAAAACACAGGGTTGCTTACTAAGATGACATTGAATGTTCCGGAGTGGCCTAGTTAGATTTTCAAGCCGATTTGTCAAAATTGTATGTCAAGACTTGAAATGGCAATGAACCAACTTGACAGAGCTTGAAGAATTTTTTCAAATGATAATATCGTACAATCCAGGTGTGCAAAGCTCTTAGAGACTTACCCAGAAAGACTCATAGCTGTAATCGCTGCCAACGGGGATTCTAACATGTATTGACTCAGTGGTATGAAATACTTTTGGGATATTTTCATTCTCAGAAGATGTTGCAAAAATTTGTGGGAACATGTTTTCACTTAGTTTCTGAAGGCACGATGTTGGATGTTTGTATCAAAATGGGAGACAAATTGAGTGAGTTGTATCTGACCGGTGTCTGATGTGCTTAGAAGAAGATTAAAGGAATAGGAACATTGTGTAAAACACACAGTAAAATGCCAATGTTGTTAGTGTTGATTTTTTTTGGATAGGATTGACCTGATGAAAACGTCAACCAAGAGAAAATGTTCACGTAACTGACAAAGGAACACCAACATAAAGTGTCCTAATAGGACGTTGGACCACCACGGGCCTCCAGAACAGCTTTAATGGGCCTTGGCTTAGACGCTGTCTCAGGTGCCGCTCCAGAATCTCCCATAAGTGTTCAATTGTGTTGAGATCTGGTGACTGAGACGGCCATGGCATAGGGTTTCCATATTTTTTTTATGCTCATCCAACCATTCAGTGACCACTCGTGGGATGAGAGCATTGTCATCCTATGGGGCCAAAATAATAGCCTGCGGAGCATTTTTATACATGACCCTAAGCATGATGGGATATTCATTGCTTAATTAACTCAGGAACCCCATGTGTGTGGAACTACATGCTTTCAATCTACTTTGTATCCCTCATTTACTCAAGTGTTTTCCATTACTTTGGCAGTTACCTGTATATCTGAATCAGTGTTCTGGCATGCTGTAGCTGTATGGCACAAAAGGGGGCTACAAATAAAGTATTGTCGTCACCATCATCATCGTTTTGTTTATGGGAGTAGATCTCATTGATGATATTCTCCCCTCTCTAGAGAGTACCCAGCTAGAGGACCCCCGGGCGGAGTGGAGGAAGGAGCAGGAGAGGATGTTGAAGGAGTACCTGACAGTAGCCCAGGATGCCCTGGTCACCCAGAAAGAGCTGTACCAGGTGAAATGGATGGATGAGTGAATGCATGGAAGGATATATGGATGGATAACAATGGATGGATGGGTGGGTGAAAGGATGGATGAATGAATTAACAAATAGAATGAGGGAATGGATGAACAAAGGACCGTATGAATGAACAAGACTTATTTCCGTTGTGATCTTCGATACCAGGTCAAAGAGCAGCGGCTGGCCTTGGCCCTGGATCAGTACACACGCCTCAACGACGCATACAAGGACAAGTCCAGCTCACGCACCAGCCGTGAGTAGTGAACCTGAACCTAGTTCTCAACCAATTGTCACACACAAGTGTGTTCTGTCCTTCACACACTAACGGTCCAGATGGCTCTCTCTCGTCCAGTGTTCTCGGGGTCTTCGTCCAGCACTAAGTATGACCCTGATATCCTCAAGGCTGAGATCTCTACCACCAAAGTCAGGGTAAGGTGCATCTCTCTCACTCACTCACTCACTCACTCACTCACTCACTCACTCACTCACTCACTCACTGACCTCTTCTCAACTTATTTTGTTGTATTTTATCCACTTTCTCTCCACAATTTTGATCTGGTCTCATCGCTGCAACTCCCCAACGGGTTCAGGAGGCCGAGGTCGAGTCATGCGTCCTCCGAAACGTGACCCGCCAAACCGCACTTCTTAACACCCGCCCACTTAACCCGGAAGCCAGCAGCACCAATCTGTCGGAGGAAACACGTTCAACTGATGAACGAAGTCAGCCTGCAGGCTCCCGGCCCGCCACAAGGAGTCACTAGAGTACAATGAGCCAAGTAAAGCCCCCCGGCCAAACCCTCACCTGGCCAAACCCTCTCCTAACCCAGACGACACTGGAACAATTGTGCGCCACACTATGGGACTCTCGAACACGGCCGGTTGTGACACAGACTGGGATCGAATCTGGGTCTGTAGTGATGCCTCAAGCACTGCGATAGACCGCTGCGCCACTTGGGAGGGCAACTAGTGTTTTCTTGACAGTCTCTCGTTCTCACTTTTCTTTCTTTTTCTCGTTCTCTCTTTCTCTCAATTCAAAGGGGCTTTATTGGCATGGGAAACATATGTTTACATTGCCAAAACAAGTGAAAAAAAACAAGAAACAAAACACCTCTCTTCTCAATGAAAGTGCATTCCTCTGTCTCTGTTAATGCCTCTCTCTGTCCGCTACTGTAGGTGAATAAGCTGAAGAGAGAGCTCTCCCAGATGAAACAGGAGCTCATCTACAAAGAACAAGGCTTTGAAACCTTGCAGCAGTAAGTCCCCTTTTCATATTGATCACACACCTGTCTGTATTAAATGCATGCGCACACACACACACACACACCTGTGTATTGTAAGCTGCTCTGTGACTGTTGTGATTTTACAGCTTTAGTGTTACGTGTCTATTGGACTTGATAGTGCCTGAGGGCGGTCATAAAACAGTGTGATTACAGATGTAGGAGCTTCATTTCATCACTTTGGTGCAGGAGCACTTTCCTGCAATGCAGGACATTTAAAACTGCAAAAATTGCCATTAATTATATTCCACATAATAATTCACTATTCCGTTACTGCAGGATTGTTTTCCTGCTGTAGCAAACTGGCTCAAATTGAGAGAGGGGGAGAGAGAGAATGACCATAGGGGAGAGAGAGAATGACCATAGGGGAGAGAGAGAATGACCATAGGGGAGAGAGAGAATGACCATAGGGGAGAGAGAGAATGACCATAGGGGAGAGAGAGAATGGCCATGAGATGGGAGGTAAAGAGAGAATGACCATAGGGGAGAGAGAGAGACCATGAGATCGGAGGAAAAGAGAGAATGACCAGGAGATCGGAGGGAAAGAGAGAATGACCAGGAGATCGGAGGGAAAGAGAGAATGACCAGGAGATAGGAGGGAAAGAGAGAGAGAATGAAGGGGGAAGAGGGGAGGATAGGAGAGACAGAAAGTAAGAGGTGAGAGAGAGAGGGGTTTTGTTGCTCACACGGCAGGCTCTGGCTTAAGCCCTGTCCAAAGCAGCCACTTTTTATTACAATAATTGAAACAATGAAGCATTGTCGTTCACCCTCCACACACACTCCAGAGTGAAAAGGGGGCAGGAACACACACACACACAAACTGCACATTAGGAAGGTCAGAAATCATGCATGGCAGCTTAACAAAGGTTGCTTGTTATGTAATTTTGTCGTACTATGCTGTTAGACAAACACTCAGAGCTAGCACTACCGTTCAAAAGTTTGGGGTCACTTAGAAATGTCCTTGTTTTTGAAAGAAAAGCACATTTTTTTTGTCCATTTTAAAAGAACATCAAATTGATCAGAAATACTACAGTGTAGACATTGTTAATATTGTAAATGACTATTTCAGCTGGAAACAGCTGATTAAAAAAAAAATGGAATATCTGCATAGTCGTACAGAGGCCCATTATCAGCAACTATCACTCCTGTGTTCCAATGGCATGTTGTGTTAGCTAATTCAAGTTTATTTTAAAAGGCTAATTGATCATTAGAAAACCCTTTAGCATGTTAGCACAGCTGAAAACTGTTTACCTGATTTTAAAGAAGCAATAAAACTGGCCTTCTTTAGACTAGTTGAGTATCTGGAGCATCAGCATTTATGGGTTCGATTACAGGCTCAAAATGTCCAGAAACAAAGTACTTTCTTCTGAAACTCGTCAGTCTACTCTTGTTCTGAGACATGAAGGCTATTCCATGCGAGAAATTGCCAAGAAACTGAAGATCTCATACAGCGTTGTGTACTACTCCCTTCACAGAACAGCACAAACTGGCTCTAACCAGACTAGAAAGAGGAGTGGGAGGCCCCGGTGCACAACTGAGCAAAAGGACAGAGTGTCTAGTTTGAGAAACAGACGCCTCATATGTCCTCAACTGGCAGCTTCATTAAATAGTACCCGCAAAACACTCGTCTCTATGTCAACAGTGAAGAGGCGACTCCGGGATGCTGGCCTTCTAGGCAGAAAAAGCCATATCTCAGACTGGCCAATAAAAAGAAAAGATTAAGATGGGCAAAAGAACAGTCACTGTACAGAGGAACTCTGCCAAGATGGCCAGCAACATTAACAATGTCTACACTGTATTTCTGATCAATTTTATGTTCTTTTTAAATTGACAAAAAAAATTGCTTTTCTTTCGAAAACAAACAAGTGACCCCAAACTTTTGAATGGTAGAGTATATCTGGACTTTTAACACCCATATAGATATCGATGTGTTCACATTCAAATTGATCTATGCAGAATCCAGATCATTGGAGATTCTGATATTTGTGAACAAATCTTTTCTCTCTTTGGTGTTTTATTTTTGTATGTGTGTGTGCTCTCCCTTTTTGCAGGATCGACCAAAAACTGTGTGGCGAGCAGAGTGGATACCGTCTGAAGGAGGCCAAAGCCATCGTGACGGAGCTCAAGTCTCTCCGCAGGGCCATCAGCTCTGGAGAGAAGGAGAAACAGGACCTCATGCAGGTACGTGTGTGTGTGGGAAATATTTTTGGTCTGTGTGTGGATTCCTATATCTGCTTTTTGAGAGCTCCTGGCAAGGTCATGTTCATTAGGCACCCAAAAGAAGGAAACCGACTGAAACAGGAAGGGACTGGCTGAACTTATCCGATTTTGAAATGCTCATTTTTCGTTTTCTGTTTTTGGTATGGTGTGCCTTTCAACCCTGAACTTCCCTCTAGAGTCTAGACCCACTCCATGTTCTCCTCTCTCCCATAGTCTCTGGCTAAGCTAAAGGGGAGGTTCCACATGGAACACAACATGGGCCGTTCGGAACCAGACCTCCGGAACCCAGTGGGCTCCAGACAGACGCTTGAAGCCGGCTCCCAGACAGACGTCTCTGGAGAGGTGAGCACCACCTCTCATTCTCTCCTCTCTTTCACTCTCTCACTTTCTCTCCCCTTATTATCTCCAACTCTTATCTTACTCTCACTCAACAATTTGTCACCCCCCCTCTCCATCTTTCTCTCCTCTCCTTTTCTCGCTTTCTCTACTCTCTCTCTCCCATGTCCCTCCTTTGTCTTAATAAAATGCCTGTGTGTTGCTGAGAGGAATGTCCCCGCCCCCTGTCTGTGGGCCTTCCCTAGTGGGACTGGATTCCTCTGCACACACACACACACACACACACACACACACACACACACACACACACACACACACACACACACACACACACACACACACACACAGGATTCCTCTGGTTCCTCAGAGCAGATGATAGCTGCCAGGGGCCCAGCCAGGCAGACTGGGGTTAGAGGTAGAGAGGCAAAGCTGCTTACTACACTGGGGATTTTCTCCCTCCCTCTCTCCCTACACACACACACACACACACACACACAGTGAGACCTTCACCAATGGAATGCTAAATGGAGGGAGGGCAGAACGAGGGATGGAGATGTAGAGGTCTCTCTAATGATATTAAACCCAGTCACTTGAACTTGAAGCAGGTACATGTGATGTTTTTTGTTCTCTCTCTATCTCGCTCGTTCTCCCTCCGTTTCTCAGGCTGGTTTGAGGAGCAGGTCATCCTTGGCTGAGAAGGTTAGACTTAGTCTCCAATATGAAGAGGCCAAAAGAAGGTAATCTCTTTATTTTTTATTTTTACTGCAGACATTCCTTATGTTAATATGCATATCACCTGACCATAGAACTGCAACAGTAAACTCAACTCAATAGAGATGGATAGAGGGCGTACTAACCAGAAAGCCTGTTTTAGCATGGGCCTTAGGTCACGTTAGCATGGGTCTTAGGTCACGTTAGCATGGGTCTTAGGTCACGTTAGCATGGGTCTTAGGTCACGTTAGCATGGGTCTTAGGTCACGTTAGCATGGGTCTTAGGTCACGTTAGCATGGGCCTTAGGTCACGTTAGCATGGGCCTTAGGTCACGTTAGCATGGGCCTTAGGTCACGTTAGCATGGGCTTTAGATCACTTTAGCATGGGCCTTAGAGCCCATCTGCTCTGACTTCAGATCAGAGCAATTAAGGGTCCATGTCCAGCCATTAAATGGTTATGCATTATCAGTCACAGGCTGTGACCTGGACGGCTGTCAGTTTCACACATTAGCGATGTGATCTGTGACCACCGTGGGCAGTTTTAGGCTCAGTGAATAAAAGGCAGGTAAACCCCTCCCCTTATGGACGGTAAATCCCTGACATTTGGGCTTTGAACCGTTTTTCTAATCCACCGGTATAGAACAGGTGTTTCTAACAGAGAGCCGGCGGTGGAGTGTGGCAGCGTGACAACTCCCCTGTTTACCCCTCCTCCTTTCGTAGATGTGGGCTTGCTGCTGGCTTTAGACCCCTGAGAGTGTGTGCCAGGAGAAAGGAGTTCAAGACAAGCATTTTCACTGCGTTCCCTTATGAGCGCGTGTGTGTTTTTATATAGGGGTTCAAATAGACTACATGGCCAAAAGTATGTGGACACATTCTCGAAAAATCGTGGGCATTACTATGGAGTTGGTTCCCCCTTTGCTGCTATAACAGCCTCCACTCTTCTGGGAAGGCTTTCAACTAGATGTTGGAACATTGCTGCGGGGACTTGCTTCCATTCAGCCACAAGAGCATTAGTGAGGTCGGGCACTGATGTTGGGCGATTAGGCCTGGCTCACAGTCGGCGTTCCAATTCATCCCAAAGGTGTTCGATGGGGTTGAGGTCAGGGCTTTGTGCAGGCCACTCAAGTTGTCTATGGAGATTGCATGGCTGTGTACTCGATTTTATACACTTTGGCTGAAATAGACAAATCCACTCATTTGAATTGTATATAGCATCACTACCCTCTGTTGCTGTTTCTCTCCTTCCTCCCACAGTATGGCCAACGTGCAGGTGGAGCTGGCCAAGCTGGAGAGCGAGGCGTGGCCGGGGGCGGTGGACGTGGAGCGGGAACGTCTCCTCCTTGTCTCGGAGAAGGAGGAGCTCCTCAAGGAGCTGCAGTTTGTGTCGCCACGGCGACGTACCCCGCAGGACCTCCAACGTCTGGAGGCCCAGAGGCTCCAGCTGGAGCAGGACCTGCAGGCCGTCAGGAACACCCCCAGCCACGCCCTGGCCCAGAGGTGAGACCCACAATCTCCGGCACCTTCCCTTTAAAACCCCGGTAAGTTGCCTCGCAGCTAGTCGTAGCCGTGCAGTTCCAGACGTTTAGACAGAGGGAAGTCTAAAAAGTCCCCCGGACGTAGGCGATACGTGAGGTTGTGTGTATGTCGTGTTTGTGTGAGTTCCTCGTTGACGTCCAACAGATAACAAACTAATTGATTTGCCCGCCCACGCGGTTTACGGCCTTTTGTTTACCTAATGAACGACGCCAACGTTCCAAAGGGTAAACACTGTAAGGTACCTTTAATTACCGTTCATTAGCATACCAATTGTTACTCACCCACACACTGAACACAAACACACTGTGGTAATTGTCTTGTTTTGGAAGCAGAATGTGTCGCTGCAACATCGCGTCACATTAGACGGCAGAGCGACAGCCGTAATTGGAAACATGGCGCTTGTATGGGTTGTAATTGTAGTTACATATTGTCACACACACACACACACACACACACACACACACACACACACACACACGCACACCCTACATTTGAAGAAGCCCTATAATTGTGTCTTGAGCTAATTAGGCTCTGTGTAATTGCTCGATCAATGAAGACAGTAATTAAGGTTAGTGTTCTTGAAGCTTAGTTAGCAGAACAGAGGGGATTCCTACCAGAGGGAAGGGAGCATGTTGTCTATTTAGTGTTTATTAGACCAAGAAGTCTCATTGAGGTCAGAAGAACACTTTCCCAAAGGAAAGTGTTCTGTCCCGGACACGGACATGTGCTCTGTCCCGGACACGGACATGTGCTCTGTCCCGGACACGGACATGTGCTCTGTCCCGGACACGGACATGTGCTCTGTCCCGGACATGTGCTCTGTCCCGGACACGTGCTCTGTCCCGGACACGTGCTCTGTCCCGGACACGTGCTCTGTCCCGGACACGTGCTCTGTCCCGGACACGTGCTCTGTCCCGGACACGTGCTCTGTCCCGGACACGTGCTCTGTCCCGGACACGTGCTCTGTCCCGGACACGTGCTCTGTCACGGACACGGACACGTGCTCTGTCACGGACACGGACATGTGCTCTGTCACGGACACGGACATGTGCTCTGTCACGGACATGTGCTCTGTCACGGACATGTGCTCTGTCACGGACATGTGCTCTGTCCCGGACACGGACATGTGCTCTGTCCCGGACACGGACATGTGCTCTGTCCCGGACACGGACATGTGCTCTGTCCCGGACACGGACATGTGCTCTGTCACGGACACGGACATGTGCTCTGTCACGGACACGGACATGTGCTCTGTCACGGACACGGACATGTGCTCTGTCACGGACACGGACATGTGCTCTGTCACGGACACGGACATGTGCTCTGTCCCGGACACGGACATGTGCTCTGTCACGGACACGGACATGTGCTCTGACCCGGACACGGACATGTGCTCTGTCACGGACACGGACATGTGCTCTGTCACGGACACGGACATGTGCTCTGTCACGGACACGGACATGTGCTCTGTCACGGACACGGACATGTGCTCTGTCACGGACACGGACATGTGCTCTGTCCCGGACACGTTGTACCAGTAATGATTTGTCTCTCTAGGTTGAAGGTGCAGGAGAGGAGACGAGTCCTGGTGCAGAGACTGGAGGAATCAACCAGACTGACCACACTGCTCCACTCTCAGCTCAAGAGGTTTGTGTGTGTGTGTGTGCCTGTGTATCCGTGCATTTCAAGCTTGTATACCTATACACAAACACACTCTTGCGCTAAGGCTGCGGTTACACAGGCAGCCCAATTCTGATATTTTTTCACTAATTGACCTTTTGACCAATCATATCAGCTCTGACAAATATCTGATATAAAAGATCTGATGTGATTGGTCCAAAGACCATTTAGTGGCAAAAAAAGATCAGAATTGGGCTTCCTGTCTAAACTCAGCCAAAGTGTTCCTCCAATACACATACATACAGCTGCAGTAAGTAAAACGTTGCTGGTTGAGGTGCTTGTTCATGGTGCGTGTTGGCTGTGTGTGTCATGTGTGTTCTCTCCCTTACAGTTTGTCGGCCAGTACCCTGTCCGTCTCATCAGGCAGCAGCCTGGGTTCTCTGGCCTCCAGCCGTGGCTCCCTCAACGCATCCTCCTCCCGCGGCTCCCTCAACTCCCTCTCCTCCGGAGACCTCTACTACACCCCCGCAGAACCCCCCTCTCCCCTGGACCTGGACTACCAGTGTAAACTGGACCTGCTCCTCCAGGAGCCCTTGACCCCCTCTGGGATAACCTACAGGCGGGGAGACCCCCCAGGAATTATCACCACCATCCACGAACACGAGGTGGAGAACCCACACCCACACAACACGTCGCTTCACACACACACCGTGGGAACCGGTACCACCGACCTGGTCCCATTAGCGCCGCTGGTTGCGGTGTCCTCGAAGCCGGCCGAGCCGTCCAAGTCGGTGACGTCGCTTTCCTCGAGGTCGTCGTTGTCTTCTCTCTCGCCGCCGGGCTCGCCGCTAGTGCTGGAGGGGGTCTGTGCGTTCCCGTCGGCGGGCCCACAGGACTTTGGGGACGGCGACGTCGGTCTGGTGGTGTCGGACTTTGGCGGTCTCAGCCTGGGATTCTACGACGGCCAGGGGATGGGGATGTTTGAGGCGGAGACGGGGGAGAGGGACAGAGGAGGGGAGGGGGGGAGGGAAGGGAGAGGGGCACTGGCTACCCTCAGAGAGAGTATCACAGGTGAGACGTTTGCTCTGTTCAAATTCTTCTTCTTTTTTTGTGAACAATGGTTCATTTATTGGGTCACAAGGGCAATATAATCATATTACACCCATAATATATATTTATTTGAATCAAATTAGAATAAACAACCTGTACTACACTAGAATATTCACACAGTCATTTGCTGATACATCACACACCTACATCATATCCAACAGTTTAGAGATTTCTGAGGCGGCTACTTTCCGTGTTTCCAGAGAGCTGGGACGGGCTTTATTCATACGGGAAATGATTCCTTCCTTCCTTCCTCCCTTCATTGGAATTTACCACTGATTAGAAATGCCTTGTGCTGCATGGCGCAACGCTGCCACCTAGCAGCTCAAAATGGAGCTGCACTGAAACAGTCCTCCACTTCCCCCGAACAGCACACATTTATTTGTATTGTAGCCCCGACCCAATACTCTGCATTCAACTCAAGGGCTTGATGATTAGTCGACAAGTTGCGTCAGGTGTGCTTGTCCAGAGTTCCAGCTAAAAGGTGTACTGGTGGAGGGACTGGATGTGTCTCGTAGATTTACCAAAACACTTTTCTGGATTAATTAACTTTTCTCGAGTACTTTGCAAGCAGAGCAGCAGCCCCCGGAATATCAACTGTGGTGTCTTATTTCAGTTGTACTTCATGTCTTCGTCTGTGTTGTTGTCAGACGTGGACCTCCAGAGGCCTGGGGAGGACAGGCCCACCTGTGTGTCAGCAGCTGTGTCAGACGAGTCCGTGGCCGGGGACAGTGGGGTGTACGAGGCCTCTAATGTCAAACGGTGGGTCACACTCACTTCCCGCTCTTTTAATTATTTTGATCGATTGGTCGCTTACTCTCTCTCGCACTTCAATACTCTCCATCCCTCCCTTCCCCCGTGCCTTTCATTTTCAACCTCTGCCCCCTTCGTTCTCAACCTCTTCCCCTCTCCATCCCTCTCTCATTTATCTTGCGGTTCTGCTGTTCCCAATAGTGTTGGTCCACTCAAAGGGTCACAATGGGTCTTTTAACCTCCTCTTCCTCTCCCCTTCTTCCATTTAACCCAACGCCTGCGATGTTTGGCGCAAGCTGTGATGAGAGAACCACAAGACCTCAATTAAAACGGACCAGCAAACTGAAGGCTCCTCAACACACACACACACACACACACACACACACGCGCACACACACACACACACACAATTAGCTTCGTCTCACGTGTATAACACAGTCGGAGACAGAGCTGCTTCTGCTCTTTAATGACTGAATGGAAGAAGCCCTGTCTGTTTCTCAAATGTGAGAGATGTTTGAGATGCTGACACGCAGAGTTCTGTTGCCCAGTTGTCTTCCTAATTAGTGCATGGGCTCGGTTGCCCAGTTTGGCTTTTCGTGATTAGACTGGCCTCATTGATGTCTGTTTTTCCCACTAAAACGGCTCCTATGGTTAAACTCTTTCATCATCGCTTGCCCCCTAAAGGAGGGGTTTGATGCTGATCCTTTCAACCAGTGTGGTGTGGACTCTATCTTTCTCAGCTAGCGTTCTCCCTCCTTCTCTCGCTCCCTTTCTCTTTCTTTCTTCCTCTGTCACTTGCTTTCTCTCTGCTTGCTTTCTTTTTCTCTTTCTTTCATACCTTCTTCTCCTCCTGTCCTCCCTTGCTCTCCCCTCTATTTGATTTAAATTAGACGATGAGCCAAGGACACCCTTTCTTGCTCTCACTCTGAATCTGAAATGTCTCTGTCTCTCCTCTCCAGACGTTCTTTTTGATTGGTAATAATAAAAACCTGCTGTGTTAGTAGGTCAATGGAGTCTGATGAACCGGCGGTCTACCTGGAGGACGAGCCTGTCCTTCCTGAGTCTGCCCAGGTCCAGATAGGCCTGAAGTAAGAGTACACACACACACATTAAGCTACGCAATGTCTATTACTCCATCCTGCCCTGTTGTCGGACAACTGAAAGATAGTGTTGTTGTTTACAGATATGATGCTGCCAACTCCAGTTTTGTCATGGTGATCATGCAGCTGCAAAACCCTGCTGCCCTGTCAGTCCCCTCCACTACCAGAGTGTGAGTTTTCACCCACTCACTCACTCATTCATTTATTAATTCATTCGTATATCCGTATATGTGTACTAACTAGACTCTGTCAGTGTTGCGTTGACACAGACAGCATCGCAGCGTGTTACAGACCATGTTGACTTTGAGAGTGCCGCTGTGCTCAGCCTGTCAGTGTTGCGTTGACACATCCATACACGCATCCGCACAGGCATCCATACACGCATCCGCACAGGCATCCATACACGCATCCGCACACGCATCCGCACAGGCATCCATACACGCATCCACACAGGCATCCATACACGCATCCACACAGGCATCCATACACGCATCCGCACAGGCATCCATACACGCATCCGCACAGGCATCCATACACGCATCCACACAGACATCCGCACAGGCATCCGCACAGACATCCATACACGCATCCGCACAGACATCCATACACGCATCCGCACAGACATCCATACACGCATCCGCACAGGCATCCATACACGCATCCGCACAGACATCCGCACACGCATCCGCACAGGCATCCATACACGCATCCGCACAGACATCCATACACGCATCCGCACAGACATCCATACACGCATCCGCACAGACATCCATACACGCATCCGCACAGACATCCATACACGCATCCGCACAGACATCCATACACGCATCCGCACAGACATCCATACACGCATCCGCACAGACATCCATACACGCATCCGCACAGACATCCATACACGCATCCGCACAGGCATCCATACACGCATCCGCACACGCATCCGCACAGGCATCCATACACGCATCCGCACAGACATCCATACACGCATCCGCACAGACATCCATACACGCATCCGCACAGACATCCATACACGCATCCGCACAGGCATCCATACACGCATCCGCACAGACATCCATACACGCATCCGCACAGACATCCGCACACGCATCCGCACACGCATCCGCACAGACATCCGCATACGCATCCGCACAGGCATCCGCACACGCATCCGCACAGGCATCCATACACGCATCCGCACAGACATCCATACACGCATCCGCACAGACATCCATACGCATCCGCACAGACATCCATACACGCATCCGCACAGACATCCATACACGCATCCGCACAGACATCCATACACGCATCCGCACAGACATCCTACACGCATCCACAGACCCGCACAGACATCCATACACGCATCCACACAGACATCCATACACGCATCCGCACAGACATCCATACACGCATCCACACAGACATCCGCACAGACATCCATACACGCATCCACACAGACATCCGCACAGACATCCTACACGCATCCACACAGACCCGCACAGACATCCATACACGCATCCACACAGACATCCATACACGCATCCGCACAGACATCCATACACGCATCCACACAGACATCCGCACAGACATCCATACACGCATCCACACAGACATCCGCACAGACATCCATACACGCATCCACACAGACATCCGCACAGACATCCATACACGCATCCACACAGACATCCGCCCAGACATCCATACACGCATCCACACAGACATCCATACACGCATCCGCACAGACATCCGCACAGGCATCCATACACGCATCCGCACAGGCATCCATACACGCATCCGCACAGACATCCATACACGCATCCGCACAGGCATCCATACACGCATCCACACAGACATCCGCACAGACATCCATACACGCATCCGCACAGACATCCGCACAGGCATCCATACACGCATCCGCACAGACATCCATACACGCATCCACACAGACATCCATACACGCATCCGCACAGACATCCGCACAGACATCCATACACGCATCCGCACAGACATCCGCACAGACATCCATACACGCATCCGCACAGACATCCATACACGCATCCGCACAGACATCCATACACGCATCCGCACAGACATCCATACACGCTTCCGCACAGACATCCATACACGCATCCGCACAGACATCCTACACGCATCCGCACAGACATCCGCACAGACATCCATACACGCATCCACACAGACCCGCACAGACATCCATACACGCATCCACACAGACATCCATACACGCATCCACACAGACATCCATACACGCATCCGCACAGACATCCATACACGCATCCACACAGACATCCGCACAGACATCCATACACGCATCCACACAGACATCCGCACAGACATCCATACACGCATCCACACAGACATCCGCACAGACATCCATACACGCATCCACACAGACATCCGCACAGACATCCATACACGCATCCACACAGACATCCGCACAGACATCCATACACGCATCCACACAGACATCCGCACAGACATCCATACACGCATCCACACAGACATCCATACACGCATCCGCACAGACATCCGCACAGGCATCCATACACGCATCCGCACAGGCATCCATACACGCATCCGCACAGACATCCATACACGCATCCGCACAGGCATCCATACACGCATCCACACAGACATCCGCACAGACATCCATACACGCATCCGCACAGACATCCGCACAGACATCCATACACGCATCCGCACAGACATCCATACACGCATCCACACAGACATCCATACACGCATCCGCACAGACATCCGCACAGACATCCATACACGCATCCGCACAGACATCCGCACAGACATCCATACACGCATCCGCACAGACATCCGCACAGACATCCATACACGCATCCGCACAGACATCCATACACGCATCCACACAGACATCCGCACAGGCATCCATACACGCATCCGCACAGACATCCATACACGCATCCGCACAGGCATCCATACACGCATCCACACAGACATCCGCACAGACATCCATACACGCATCCGCACAGACATCCGCACAGGCATCCATACACGCATCCGCACAGACATCCATACACGCATCCGCACAGACATCCATACACGCATCCGCACAGACATCCATACACGCATCCGCACAGACATCCGCACAGACATCCTACACGCATCCGCACAGACATCCGCACAGACATCCATACACGCATCCGCACAGACATCCATACACGCATCCGCACAGACATCCGCACAGACATCCATACACGCATCCACACAGACATCCGCACAGACATCCATACACGCATCCACACAGACATCCGCACAGACATCCATACACGCATCCACACAGACATCCGCACAGACATCCATACACGCATCCGCACAGACATCCATACACGCATCCGCACAGACATCCGCACAGGCATCCATACACGCATCCGCACAGGCATCCATACACGCATCCGCACAGACATCCATACACGCATCCGCACAGGCATCCATACACGCATCCACACAGACATCCGCACAGACATCCATACACGCATCCGCACAGACATCCGCACAGGCATCCATACACGCATCCGCACAGACATCCATACACGCATCCGCACAGACATCCATACACGCATCCGCACAGACATCCATACACGCATCCACACAGACATCCATACACGCATCCGCACAGACATCCATACACGCATCCGCACAGACATCCACACAGACATCCGCACAGACATCCATACACGCATCCGCACAGACATCCATACACGCATCCGCACAGACATCCATACACGCATCCACACAGACATCCGCACAGGCATCCATACACGCATCCGCACAGACATCCATACACGCATCCGCACAGGCATCCATACACGCATCCACACAGACATCCGCACAGACATCCATACACGCATCCGCACAGACATCCGCACAGGCATCCATACACGCATCCGCACAGGCATCCATACACGCATCCGCACAGACATCCATACACGCATCCACACAGACATCCATACACGCATCCGCACAGACATCCGCACAGACATCCATACACGCATCCGCACAGACATCCGCACAGGCATCCATACACGCATCCGCACAGACATCCATACACGCATCCGCACAGACATCCGCACAGACATCCATACACGCATCCGCACAGACATCCGCACAGACATCCATACACGCATCCACACAGACATCCGCACAGACATCCATACACGCATCCACACAGACATCCATACACGCATCCGCACAGACATCCATACACGCATCCGCACACATCCATACACGCATCCGCACAGACATCCGCACAGACATCCATACACGCATCCGCACAGACATCCATACACGCATCCGCACAGACATCCGCACAGACATCCGCACAGACATCCGCACAGACATCCGCACAGACATCCGCACAGACATCCGCACCCACGCATCCGCACCCACGCATCCGCACCCACGCATCCGCGCATCCACCCATACACGCATCCACCCATACACGCATCCACCCATACACGCATCCACCCATACACGCATACACGCAGACATCCATACACGCATCCACCCATACACGCATCCACCCATACACGCATCCACACAGACATCCATACACGCATCCGCACAGACATCCATACACGCATCCGCACAGACATCCATACACGCATCCGCACAGGCATCCATACACGCATCCGCACAGACATCCATACACGCATCCACACAGACATCCATACACGCATCCACACAGACATCCGCACAGACATCCATACACGCATCCACACAGACATCCGCACAGACATCCATACACGCATCCACACAGACATCCATACACGCATCCGCACAGACACCCATACACGCATCCGCACAGACATCCGCACAGGCATCCATACACGCATCCGCACAGGCATCCATACACGCATCCGCACAGGCATCCATACACGCATCCGCACAGACATCCGCACAGGCATCCATACACGCATCCGCACAGACATCCATACACGCATCCACACAGACATCCGCACAGACATCCATACACGCATCCGCACAGACATCCATACACGCATCCGCACAGACATCCATACACGCATCCGCACAGACATCCGCACAGACATCCGCACAGACATCCATACACGCATCCGCACAGACATCCATACACGCATCCGCACAGACATCCGCACAGGCATCCATACACGCATCCGCACAGACATCCATACACGCATCCGCACAGACATCCATACACGCATCCGCACAGACATCCATACACGCATCCGCACAGACATCCATACACGCATCCGCACAGACATCCGCACAGACATCCATACACGCATCCGCACAGACATCCATACACGCATCCGCACAGACATCCGCACAGACATCCATACACGCATCCACACAGACATCCGTAGAATGTATGCACACATGACTGACTGTAAGTCGCTGTAAGTCGCTTTGGATAAAAGCGTCTGCTAAATGGCATATATTTATTTATATATATTATCCGCACAGACATCCATACACGCATCCGCACAGACATCCGCACAGACATCCATACACGCATCCACACAGACATCCATACACGCATCCACACAGACATCCATACACGCATCCACACAGACATCCATACACGCATCCACACAGACATCCGCACAGACATCCATACACGCATCCACACAGACATCCACACAGACATCCGCACAGACATCCGCACAGACATCCGCACAGGCATCCGCACAGACATCCGCACACGCATCCGCACAGACATCCGCACAGGCATCCGCACAGGCATCCGCACACGCATCCGCACACGCATCCGCACCCACGCATCCGCACCCACGCATCCGCACCCACGCATCCACCCATACACGCATCCACCCATACACGCATCCACCCATACACGCATCCACCCATACACGCAGACATCCATACACGCAGACATCCATACACGCAGACATCCATACACGCAGACATCCATACACGCAGACATCCATACACGCAGACATCCATACACGCATCCACACAGACATCCATACACGCATCCACACAGACATCCATACACGCATCCACACAGACATCCATACACGCATCCACACAGACATCCATACACACAGACATCCATCCATACGCGCATCCACACAGACATCCATCCATACGCGCATCCACACAGACAGATATCCATACGCGCATCCACACAGACAGATATCCATACGCGCATCCACACAGACATCCATCCACACAGACATACCCCCACGTCCACACATACATACACAAATCCACACATCCATACCCACGCATCCATACGCACATCCACACCCACGCATCCATACGCACATCCACACCCACGCATCCATACGCACATCCACACCCACGCATCCATACGCACATCCACACCCACGCATCCATACGCACATCCACACCCACGCATCCATACCCACACCCACGCATCCATACGCACACCCACGCATCCATACGCACATCCACACCCACGCATCCATACGCACATCCACACCCACGCATCCATACGCACATCCACGCATCCATACGCACATCCACACATCCATACGCACATCCACACATCCATACGCACATCCACACCCACGCATCCATACGCACATCCACACCCACGCATCCATACGCACATCCACACCCACGCATCCACATTCACATCCACACCCACGCATCCACACGCACATCCACACCCACGCATCCACACGCACATCCACATCCATACACACATCCACATCCATCCACACATCCATATCCATACACACATCCACACCCACACATCCATACATGCGTCCATACACACATCCACACATCCATACACACATCCACACGTCCATACACACATCCACACCTACACATCCATACAGACATACAAACACTTGGCCTTACATCACACAGGTGTGTCTTGTCTACTCTCTGCAGGGGTGGGTGGGCTCTGTCATGTTATTATTTATTGAGACCCCTCGCGGCTTTCTCTCCCACCAGCAGCCCCTTTTCCTGTTTCTTTTATGGCCGACAAAAATTAAAAAGTTAATCCATTCTCTCATGTTCCCAGGCTTGAAAAGACATTTGTGTCCAATCGAACAGCGGGGAAACGCCTTTGAATCCCTCGCTCAATATTCAGCTGGAATATCTCCCCCAAAATATGATGCAACTTAGCAGGGGGTAGCTACGCATTTTAAAAAAACTGTTTTATTCTTTCTTCAACCAAACTTCCTTCATCTTATTATCATTCAACTCATTTGAGTGAAAATTTGGGCTCCTTTGTAGTTTGTGAAATATGCATATGCAGATGAGTCTGCTGTGTGGGGGTTCATTTGCGGGTGAGAGGAGTCTTGCAGAGGTTTTTTTTCCCAGGAAGTGTTTGAGTCAATGTTAACTGGAGCAGAAAGAGAAATCCTCAAAGATGCTTGGGGCCTCTGGCCGGAAGCTACAGAACAGCAGGCAGAAAGGGAAGAGCACACATCTCAATAACACAACACACCAGAGGTAACCAGCCTTTATCCCAACAGTCCCCAGGCCACGTTCACTTTTCCAACCTACTGCCTCGGTCTCCACATTAACTCTCTAAGTTTAGGAGTATTAGGTTGTTATTGGACGACATGACCTCAACAACATTGAAATGTCATTGAATATATATTTTTTGTATAACCCCCCAACAGATACATCCGGGTGGCGCTCCTCCCGTCTTCCAGTGACATCAGCAGTCTGTTCAGGACCCGCGTGGTGCCCGTGGCGCTGCCCGACAGCGTGACGTTCAACGAGGTGTTCAGGGCGGCTGCGCCGCACGCCGTCCTCCGGCACAAGACTCTCCGCGTGGACGCCTGCACCGTGGGTCTCGGAGGCACCGAGGACTGTCTGGTACGTACACAACATACAGCACAAACACACTTACCAACAGGCTTTGAGCACCTACCAACACTCAGTTAACGAAATACAGAGCTGATACTGGACCTCCACTGTAGATTTACCGCACAATAACATATTGCTTGCTTATAACCGCGTTATAACAGTGGGCCGGACGAACTGACAAGACACTTTCTCGCACACACTCTGTCACTTTTTGTCATTATCTTTCTCCTGACCCTCTCTCTCTCGCTAGGCTGGAGCCCATGTGAGTCTGGGAGAGCTTCCAGTGAGTGGGGATATGACCCGTGTGTGGTACAACCTGTTGACCAGTGAGAGGACCAGAGAGATAGAAGAGGCCAGCCAGGAGAGACCCGGCCCTGGGCCAGAGCAGCACCCTGCAGGGCCCGTGGACATGGTGAGTCCTCCTCCACCACTTCAGACCACTTGGCTCTGCCTGCCTCAGTCTACATGTTTCTGGATATGCCCACTTCACTCTGATTGGAGATCAGTTCAAATTCACTGCTGCATGCAGGTTATATTATACAGAATATGCATTCTATTCTACTGAGGGGGAAATGACTAGTGGAGGCCTCAATCTCTGCAGGCACCTATAGCTGTATCGACCTCAGATGGCAGCACACGAAAGTCAAATGGAAAGTTGTTTTTGTAATTTTACCCCCCTTTTCGTGATATCCAATTGGTAGTTACGATCTGGTCTCATCGCTGCAACTCCCCAACGGGCTCGGGAGAGGCGACGGTCGAGCCATGCGTCCCCAGAAGCAGAACCCGCCAGACCACGCTGCTTCTCAACACACTGCTCGCTTAACACAGCCGCACCAGTGTGTCGGAGGAAACACCGTTCAACTGACGACCCCCCGTGGCCAAACCCTGCCCTAACCCACACGACGCTGGGCAAATTGTGCGCCGACCTAATGGGCTCCTGATCACGGCTGGCTGTGACACAGCATGGGATCAAACCCCAGGCTGTAGTGGTGCCTCATTCCAATATTGTGTTGTGTGTATGTTGTCAGGATGCGGTGTCGGCCCTGCTGCAGAGGACCTCCAGCGAGTTGGAGGCTGTGGAACAGGAGCTGGCCTTGGAGGAGAAGGAGAGAGCGAGCCAGCTGGACATGGACGGACACCAATGGTACTGACCCACTGTCCCTCACAACCTACACTTTACTACCATTACAAACACCATTACTTTCAATACACACACACACACCACAGGTGGAGCCACCTGGGGATGGACAGAGACCAATGGTACTGACCCGTCCCTCACAGGTGACACTTTATAACCATTACAAACACCTTTTGACTTGGTGGGAGGTCTGTCGACGTGACCTTGGGCAGGGCGCTTGGCCCTGGTTGATCCTGCGGGTCGCTCTGGATGGGAGACGGTTAGATGACTGAAGTGAATGTAAATGTTGAATGGCTTTACTGCAGGTGGTAGATTGTATGTTTTAATATTCAATTAAACATTTTAAATGATTTTTTTAACACCTTCGGGGGACATTTTCCTCTCGTAAAACGACATGTCACTCTTGCTTTCAAGACGTACAACATGGCTACATCAACATTTTACTCAAACATAAAAATGTTCTCGCTGTGAGCACACACCGTAACATTTTGAATGGACAGGTTGCATTGTAACAATATGGCTGACCCTGACCTCTCCTCTCATGACAGGCTGAGCATGCTGGGAGAGGACAGCGCTCAACTGGTCCTCGGACTGGAGGAGGAAGAAGAGGAGGAGAGAAAAGATTCTGTCATGGCAGAGACGCAGTTTGCTGGCTCTGGGCAGGCGTACAGAGGGGAAGAGCCGGAGGAGGAGTGTCGAGAAGAGCCAACCAGAGAGGAGGAGAGGAGATGTAAAGAGAGAATCCCTCAGGCAAATGAAGGACCAACGCTGGTAAGCTGCGTGAGCTCTGACACAAACACACACACACACCCGGCTGAATGGAGAAATCTAGCCTCAAAGAGGTGTGTTTAATGTGGAACCCAGAGCCGTTAGATCTAGACACACACACACTTCAAAAAGTCCACTTTTATTTGGTGAACCCACATCTCTGTAGCTGTAATATCCTCTAACCTTCTCCAGGTGGATGCGGAGACGAACACAGAGATGTGTGGTATGGCGGTGAGGCCTAAAGACAGACCCAGCCTGGGACCAGGACCACGCAGCGCTCAGAGAGGCTTCGTACGGAACAGTATGATCATGAGGTCTCAAACCTTCTCCCTTGGGGAGCGCAACCAGTACATCTGCAGGGTGAGTGGGTTGTATACACACACACACACACACACACACACACACACTCTAATCCCAGACCAAACTACCACAGAGCTTTCCCAGATTTAACACCAGTGGATGTTCCTATTCTCCATTCTTCCCTCTCTTCCCCCTCTCTTCCCCCTCTTCCCCCTCTCTTTCTTCTCTCTTCCCCCTCTCTTTCTTCTCTCTTCCCCCTCTCTTTCTTCTCTCTTCCCCCTCTCTTTCTTCTCTCTTCCCCCTCTCTTTCTTCTCTCTTCCCCCTCTCTTTCTTCTTTCTTCTCTCTTCCATCTCTTTCTTCTTACAGTTGAACCGGAGCGATAGCGACAGCTCCACATTATCCAAGAAGTGCCCGTTTGTCCGGAACACCTCAGAGAGACGCAGCCTAAGGGTTAAGAGGGTGAGTTTAACATGTGTCCTCTCTTTATCTTGCATTCGCTTTCAGTTAACTTCATGGTGGTGATTTGGCCAATAAAGGGGGACATTTACATCAGGCAAAGGAGCACCAGATCGTTGCAATAAGTAGCATGAAACTCATCATAATCTGAAGAGCAATGTTGAGAATGTTCTTCAACAATGTCCAGTATATTCCAGTCCAATGTCTTACAGAATATGTCAGCCGATACTGGATAAATGGTCTCGTCCCGCTTCAGAACTGGGTTGATGGTCTGCTGCTGCTCTGTGTCGTACTCCACTCAATACTTATTTGGGGTTTAACTACACTGCTTGTAATGACTATATACTGTCTTCTTATAATACCACCTAGTAGGATTTTTCATTTTTTTGTATTTATGAGTTAAGTTTTGTTATGTCCTCTAGATATGCCATTCCATTCAACACTACAATGAATGTCAATGTATCTTTGTCTTGTTTATTTTTTGGTGAAAATAATAAAAGTATTATAAAAAATAAAAATAAACAATGTGCAGTATAAGGAACCAAATATTTCTGCATTGCTCTTTCATTCTCTCTCCCTCCTTCAAGACCCTGTGCCAGCCGGTGGTGGTGCGGCGGCGTGGCGGAGCCGGGGAGACAAACACCCGGACCTCCCTGGACTTGGAGCTGGCCCTCCAGGCTTCGCGAACGCGTCAGAGCCGTCTGAACGACGAGCTCCAGGCCCTGAGGGACCTGAGGGCCCACCTGGAGGCCCTGAAGGCCCGCGGAGAGACTGCACTGCCTGGGTCCGTTCTGCACGACCACCGGTTTCACAGGCTGCTGGAGCAGGCCGAGAGACAGGTACGTGGCTGGATAGACATATGATAGATACAGTATGCACATGCATACACACAGCTCATTTCCAGCTGTGAGATGATTAGGCCACTCGACATCACAATGGTCTGAATGGCACTCGGGATCTGATGGCTTGTGTAAGGATACCTTATACCCCCTTATGCCCCTCCAGCCACTCTACCATAATGCCATCAGCCGCTCTCACTAATAGCAGCTAACGGCAGTTAATGCCAGGCCTCTGGCCCCAGGTTCTCTCTCAGGCTTGATTAGGCACCGAAGAGACTTAATGGCTGTATAATCTGGTGCCGTTCGCTTCCACCTGAAGTGACCCTTTTAAAAATAAATAAAGCGTTGCCCAGGTCGCAACTTGATGAGTAAGATTTTGCATAAAGAATGAAACCATTCATTTGCAGAATCCACATCAGTCGGAAGACACAGTATCCTGCATTTCAGAGCAACTGAAGTGAAATACTTTGTTGCGCTCACTTTTATGGAATTTTCTCTCCAGTCTATCAGTCTCTCTCCTTCAATGAACGCTTTCTCTTGTCTCCCTCCGTCCCTCCGTCCCAGGCGGAGCAGTCTAAGGAGCAGCAGCGTCAGGAGCAGCGGGCTGAGAAGCTGATGAGGAGGGCCTCCAAAGACGTGTGTCGGCTGAGAGAGCAGAGCCAGAAGGTCCCCCTGCAGGTCCAGTCTTTCAGGTGACACATCCCTCCGTCCAGCCCTTATGCCTTTATGGACAACTATTTGACCATAGGGTTTGAACTGTTTTTTGTATCTTGTCTCGCCATCTTGGGTAACTGATCCTACTGGTCATATAAGCCCCAGGTATAAACAGGCTATAGTCTCTGAACTTGTTATGCTCCTCCTGATAGGCCTTGATGGTCAGGTTACTGTAAAAGCACTTTGTGAACAACTGCTGGTGTGAAAAGGGTTTTATAAATACATTAGCTTGATTGATAGCCATTTCTTCTCTCTGCAGGGAGAAGATGGCCTACTTCACACGCGCTAAGATCAATATACCATCCCTACCGGCTGACGATGTGTGATTACATTGTAACACAATGAAGTATTTTTCCAACTTTCTATAGCAGAGTATTTTAATAGTGTAGTTACTTTGAATGAAAACAATCAAATAGTTTGTACACTATAGTTTATGCATTTGTATAATAAGTTGTAATTGAATGTCTTGTAAAAAAAAAGAAACTAAGTAATGGCTTTCTTGTATCAGGAGAAAACCCAAAATAGAGTTGTTTTGGTACTTGTATTCTGCTTGTGATTTTTCTGTACAGTTTTATAAGGTGTGTTGGAGTGGTGTGTGTGTGTGTGTGTGTGGGAGGAGAGAGTGTTTTGTCGCCCTCTGGTGTCCTGTGGTGGAACTGCACCACAGGGCAGGGTGCGGGGTTGATTAAGCGAGTCTCAGTCCCAAATCAACCCCGATCCCCTACACACTTATAGAGATCTAACAGGATTGGATAGGTGTAAGTTATATGGTAATAACGACACTGCCTTCTGCTAGTCTAGATGGCATGTTCACTGTATTTCTTCCATGTATCCAATCCTCTCTGATCTCCAGAGGTGGGTAGGGGCTATGGGTTGATTTGTTATTGGGCATCAGTGTTAGCTAAGTGTGTGTATGTGAGAGAGAGAGAAGGCGACCTACTACAGTATATCATATATAATGTCTTCTGTCCAAAGCTGGTGCTCTGCTATTTTTTTCTCTCATACCAGAACAAAACAAACATAAACCTTGTGAATGTAATGTAACCGCTTTTCCACTTCTATCTATCTCTGAGATACTGCACTGATACTGTTCTGTGGCTTCATGCTTTTTACACCGACCCGCCGCAACGCTAATTATTACTGCGTTCGCTGGGCTCTAGTCTCAATTTTATAGTTCAATGTTTTCAGTTACTAGCCTGGTCCAGGATATGTTTTTGCACAAACTGATCTGGGACCAGGATATTTTGTAAATCACTCTGCAAGTTCATTTGTAAGATTGGTTTTCCTTTCCTACCTGTTTCCCAACGGTTGAAGTATTTATTCAAAGGATGAACATAAAACCTCTGTGTTAATGCCTTTTGTTACAGATTGGTTCTCTGGACTAGAGAAAAGACCATGCAGGAAACATACTGGACCCAAATCATGTAATTGCCAGCCTTCCAGTGTTTAAGGGTTCGAAATAGCACCCTATTCTCTATGTGGTCCACTACTTTTGGTCAAAAGCACAGAGCCCTGTGGGCCCTGGTCAAAAGCACAGAGCCCTGTGGGCCCTGGTCAAAAGCACAGAGCCCTATGGGCCCTGGTCAAAAGCACAGAGCCCTGTGGGCCCTGGTCAAAAGCACAGAGCCCTGTGGGCCCTGGTCAAAAGCACAGAGCCCTGTGGGCCCTGGTCAAAAGCACAGAGCCCTGTGGGCCCTGGTCAAAAGCACAGAGCCCTGTGGGCCCTGGTCAAAAGCACAGAGCCCTGTGGGCCCTGGTCAAAAGCACAGAGCCCTGTGGGCCCTGGTCAAAAGCACAGGGCTATATAGAAAACAGGGTGGCATTTCAGACAGTCAAATCAATACTTTTTTTTGTATTTTATCATAGACATGAAAGCTATAATATTCAGTATACATCAGTTTCTTTGTATAATAATGTGTTGTTGTACTCCAGTAATTCATTATATTTATTATTTCTCCAAGGAGTCTCCTGCTCTATTTTTCTAAATCATAGGACAACGATTGACCTTTGTGGTTTCTTTCTCTTTATTTTGTATCTAATGTTTTGTTTGTGTGTCTGTAAACCAGAGAACAAACAGTATTGTTTTTACTTTGCCTTTTTAACAGCTAATAGCTAAGGAACAACAAGGCTGGTATTCAAAGCACTTCTCAGAGTAGGAGTGCTGATCTAGGATCAGTTTTGACTTTTAATTCATAATGAATAAGAAGGGGGATCTGATTCTAGGTCAGCACCCTTACTCTGAAACGCTTGAATAGGAGCCAACATCTGATTGAACTGTGAGCATAAACAGTATCTGTGGTATCGTACTTAGTTTGCATAGCTACACCTGGACTCGACATATATATGGCACTTCCAATCAAATGTGTTCACGTCCGTTTAGTTTACCAATACAATGTTGCCTCACAATATCAACCAGGAAGATAAACATGGATTTGTATTGTGGGTAGGTGGAAAAGTTTGGACTTTATTTTTCCTGTGTATTTATTTTTTGTGTTTGTATTATTTATGTTTTGGTTCTGTACAGACATGCCCCCCTCCGAACCTTTTTAATTAGCAACGTATGGATGGTTCAAATGTTAACTCACTGTTTCCCGCTGATGATCAGCTAGTTTAGAGACACACTGATATCAAATATGTTTTATACAACTGACCTACAGTGCCTTCAGAAATAATTCACACCCCTGGACTTTTTCCACATTTGATTGTGTTACAGCCTGTTTTTAAAATGGATTAAATAGATTGTTTTTCACTGGCCTACACGCAATACCCCATAATGTCAAAGTGGAATTATGTTTTTCGATTTATTTTTTACAAATTAATTAAAGATGAAAAGCTGATATGTCTTGAGTCAATAAGTATTCAACCCCTTTTTGTTATGGCAAGCCTAAATAAGTTCAGGAAGTATGTGCTTAATAAATCACAAGTTGCATGGACTCACTTTGTTTGCAATAATAGTATTTAACATGATTGTTGAATGACTACCTCATCTCTGTACCCCACACATACAATTATCTGTAAGGTCCCTCAGTCGAGCAGTGATTTTCAAACATCGATTCAACCACAGAGACCTGGGAGGTTTTCCAATGCCTCGCAAAGAAGGACACCTATTGGTAGATGGTTACAACAACAAAAAGCAGACATTAAATATCCCCCTGTAGCAAGGTGCAGTTATTAATTACCCTTTGGATGGTGTATCAATACACCCAGTCACTACAAAGATACTGGCGTCTTGCCTAACTTGGTTGCCGGAGAGGAAGGAAACTGCACAAGGATTTCACCATGAGGCCATTGGTGACTTTAAAAAAAGTTAGAGTTTAATGGATGTGATAGGACAACAATACTAACCTAATTGACATAATGAAAAGAAGGAAGCCGGGAGGATGGCTCATGATGGCTTTTTTTTAAACCTTTATTTAACTAGGCAAGTCAGTTAAGAACATATTCTTATTTTCAATGACAGCCTAGGAAAAGTGGGTTAAGTGCCTTGTTCAGGGGCAGAACAACAGATTTTTACCTTGTCAGCTCGGGGATTCGATCTTGCAACCTTTCGGTCCAACGCTCTAACCACTAGGCTGCCTGCCGCCCCAAATAATAATAATAATAATAGCTCAAATGGAGCGGTATCAACCACATGGAAACCAAATATCTGATGTGTTTGATGCCATTCCAGACAATATTGTGAACCTTCCTCCCTCCCCTCAGCAGCCTCCACTGCTGTACAGAATAAAAATATTCCAAAACATGCAGCCTGTTTCTAACAGGGCACTAAAGTATTATCTAAAACACATCTCCCAGTGTCTGGTGGAAAGCAGACAACCAGTTTTTCTTCTATTTTGCCTGTGCTTAGCTCAATTGGGTTTTTTTATTTTTTATCCTGAAATACTTACCAGTCCTTAACGATTACAAGCATACCCATAACATGATGCAGCTCGAAAATATGGAGTGTGGTACTCAGTAATGTGTTAATTGGATTTGCCCCAAACGTAACACTTTGACAATGTATTATATTGATAACTGAAACAAACAACCATGTCAGAGTATTTTTGATTTCACATTTATCAAGTACATATTTGGTATTAATTCCAATCATATGAACATTGGGCTTATATCACATCCAATTTTGAAGAACCCATAGAGCAAGACTATATGGACAAAAAAGGAACGTAATCTGGATAAAAACCATCTCCATTAGCCTGGCCTAAAAATACATCACATGACTATAATCCTCTCTTCCATCATTAGCCACCTAGATATGTACGCTAGAGGGCGCCACGGAGCGATGAACGTAATAGCACTGTCGTGCTTGTTCGTGATTGGCTCATTCCTGCTCAAAACAGATGACGTTACACCCGGAAGTTGTGGTTTCATCAGTCGAGTACATTTATATATTTTTCCTTCCCAGGATATTGTTCAAATTAGCATTTACAACTGACTACACACCACGACGCCTGAAGGATTTGGTGGAAGAATACCAACGATGAAGGGATTGCTTCAAATCGTTTTGCTTTTCCTCTCTGTAGCTCACATCAGAAGTTGGAATGAAGGCCAGTGTTTATTTCCGCATAATAGCTATTCACTTTCTAGAATCTAGTTCTCTTTCTTGCAAAACGTTTAGGCTACAAAATTATATCTAAAACATCTATGGTTCTTGCTCGTTGTACAAATTTCAGAAATGGCTAGCTAAGCAGGTGGATATTAGTTTTCATGATTAAAAAATAGCTGCGGGTCTTTTGATTTTGTGCCGTAAAGATCAAAGATCCAGAATGCATACAAGGGAGGCTCAGGCAACATTATATTATGCACATATTCTACACATAACTAAGTTGTTGAAGGTTGCCAATTTGCCATACGTTGTTCATCAGCCTATTTGCTTAGCCTTATACTGCCTGGAATCGAGAATAATGATTCCTCTCTATACAGCTCCAGGTAGTGTTTTGCTCCGAGACGTGCAGGTACTCACCCTGTACAAGGGCAAGTACACCACTGCCAGACGCAGTAGCGCTGTACCTCAGCTGCAGTGTGTTGGAGGCTCAGCCGGCTGTGGGTCCTTCCTTCCTGAAGTGGTTCAATGCAAAAACAAAGGCTGGGACGGAGTCGACGCGCAGGTAAGACTGAACACTTGCAGATAGAGGAAAAGGGTGTAGCACATTAGGCCTGCTCCCAGATCTAGCCCAATTACTGTTGGCAAGATGGCACAGATCCTTGTTTCACTTTCAGTGGGAGTGCAAAACAGACATGGACAACGCCTACAAATTTGGTCGGATAGAGGTCAGCTGTGAGGGATTCAGCCATCCAGATGACGCCTACATACTGAAGGGCTCGTGTGGACTGGAGTACTCACTGGAGCTGACTGAGGAAGGCAAGAGGAGGCACAAGGGGGGTTCACATGGCTCAACAGGTGGGTTGTTGGTACACAGCGTTGTGAAATGTTTCACAACGTTATGGGACGGAAAACAATAACGATTGTCTTATTGGATAAGTTCCCTCCCTGTTTCTGTATGTTTTCTTCTGTTTGATACCATTGAACAAAACCATGATTTCTCAGGTGGCTTCAGTGAGTTCGCTTCCAGCTTCTTCAAGGGTTCTTCAGACAACAACAACCAGCATCACCATAGCAACAACAGACAACAGAGTTCAACAGGGGAAGGAAATTCCAGTGGGTTAGTGGTAGTCGCTCTGCTCTTGTTTCTGGCCTATGGTGTGTACAAGCTTTTCCTGAGTGGACCGACGAATCTAGGACAAGACGGGCAGTTCCCTGATAACGGCTCCAATACCCACAATCCCCATGGGCCACCACCTCCTGGATTCAAGCCAGACTTCACAGGTAGGCTAAAGTTTATACAGCTACGCCATCTGCTTACACACCCTTGCTTTTATTTATGGTTCAGGTATGTAGCCTGGTCCTAGATCAGTTTGTGCTGTATTGCCAATTGGCATGACCATAGGAGTTGGCAAGATGGCACAAACTGATCTGGGACCAGGCTGTCACCGATCATAAATGGTATCTTTCTCTATCCTAGGTTCCTCTTCAGGTTACCCAGGTGCTTCCGGGTTCCCCGGTGCTTCTGGGTTCCCCGGTTCTGCCGGAGGATATGCTGGTTCTGCTGGCTACGGTGCCAACCCTGGGTACGGGTTCCGCAGTGACTACAGCGGACAGCAGCAGCAGCACTTTGCGGGGGCCCGTGCTGCTAGAGGAACTGGGAATAGTTTCTGGACTGGGATGGGGACTGGAGGAGTCCTCGGTTATCTGTTTGGGAGCCAAAGGTCAGTGTTGTAATCCAGTATTTCTGAACTCCAGTCCACCCAACAGCATACATTTATGTTGTAGCCCTGGACAGACGCAACTCATTGAGGGCTTGATGATTAGTTGACAAGTTGAATCTGGTGTGCTTGTCTGGGGCTACAAAAAATGTGTGCTGTTTGGGGCACTCGACTGGAGTTGGGAAGCACTGGTGTGTGCATATCTTTTGGTTTGGCATGATACTGTGTCGTTGACCCATCTTGGGGAAGGATTGGTTATACAGGGATGGGCAGGTAGTGTCGGCTTAGAGAAAGGGTAGGACATTTTGTTTTTTTATTTAACTAGGTAAGTCAGTTAAGAACAAATTCTTATTTACATTATCGGCCAAACCCGGACGACGCTGGGCCAATTGTGCGCCGCCCTATGGGACTCACAATTACAGCCGGATGTGATGCAGCCTGGATTCGAACCAGGGACTGCAGTGACGCCCCTTGCACTGAGATGCACTGCCTTAGACCGCTGTGCCACTCGGGAGCCCAACATGACAATCACTAGACATAAAAATAAATAAAATAATAATAAAAAACATTTTTACTCAGATTTTCAGCTAAAGTTGTTGGTTGTGTTTTTTTTCATGTCCCTGTTTATTGTAGAAGCCAGACGCCGTACACAAACACCCACTCAAACTACTCTGCACCCAGATCACCACCGACCCCAGCCCCTAGCACCGGAACACGTGCTGCTTCAGGTACTGCTGCCCAACTACTATAACTAATGTAGCCAGAGCATCTATGTACGTACTTACTGATGTGTGGTTTTATAAACTGTCCAATTTAGTCAAATCAGTCAAGTCATCTTGAGAAATTGTGTATAGCTGTAAAATCATAGACGTCTAAAATATAAACGTTTGTGTGGATACAGTATAACATATGTTTGTATGACTCCTTCATTAAGTTATTCTCAGTTCCACACAGTTACTCTGTCCCACGTCCTGCCTCTACGGGAGTTTTTCTTAGGGTGGCTTTCTGATTCCTTTTTTGTCAGGCTTTGGAGGGACCAAGAGAAGATAGATGTCGAAGATGGGCAGGAGGCCATTGGCAGCTTTCCATGATGCCAGAAGAAAGCCAAGTGATGTCATCAGGGATCTGGGACAAGCATATAGTGGTCTGTACTTAATTTGGTCGGGTTGCTGTGGAATTGTCAATATTACAATGATTGATATTTAAAAGATGAATGACTCAAGAACTCTTAAATGTTCCATGTCTGCGGGATACGAATGTATAATCCACTAACAGTTGATCCATCTTACCTGTATGGCCACCCGTGTCCTGAAACTGCAAATGTTTCAATAGTTTTAACTTGTTTGGAATTTAACACATATTTCCTTGATGCTTAGTTGATAAAGGTAATTTCTAAAATTCCTTCAGAAGGAATGATGTATAAATGTTTTTCTGTTTTGTTTATCAGACTGCTGTGAATGTGTTCTTCAATGGCAGTGTGATACGAGTACATTCACGTGTTACTGTTTTAAATTGTAGGACAACCTCTGTGGAATTTCTCAGCTGGTCGTATGTATAAGGCTTTTCTTTCTTGTATTAAAAACAAACAAAACATGTTTACTGTAGAAATGATTTTGATAATGTATTGATATTGAGGATTGTGTTTGATCGTGTTCTCTTATTCATGACGATTTTAGAAGTTTCGGACATTAATATCCCTCTGCACAATTTGGATGAAAGCTAAATGTGAGTTGTGGTACAGATCAGAAGTTTGGCCTTTTTGTCTAGTTGACCTGTCCAGAGTTTGGCTGTGTTTGCATTCTGATTTGATTCTAACCAGTGTCTGAGGGAGAGCCGTCTGGCCCATACGACTAGGCTAGAAAGGCCATGTATCCAACCTCGAACTGAAGCTGGTTGACAACTATGGGCTCGAGTTAATCAATTCGGGGATAACCTGCATAGCAGATCGTAGGACTTATTTACGCGGTATGTCGGAGGTGTAACTGCGTTGGAGCTGTCAAATGGGTGAGCAGCTGCTCGTGTAGTCATTGTCACGAAGCCACATCCGTCCCACTCGCTTTAAAAGTTCAGAACGAGACAGTGTAGACTAGAAATAATGACGCATAGAACTCTGCATTATTTTGCTCAATTTATCAGCCTGAGATGTAGATGACATCACACATTCGTGTTCACACATGCGCCCCCACGTACTCACGCACAAGGTGGGAAATGAGCTGTAAAAATAGGAGTCGGGAACCCCGCGAAACTGCCATGCAGCCAGTAGCAATGTGATATGTATAATGCCGCGAGCCGCTTGTGGATTTGACGTCTAACACAGTTCCGACACCTGCAAAACAACCGCTACGCGGGTGTCGGCTAGCGCATCTGGTAGAATCTAGCTCTTGCATAGGCTAGCGACGACGACTCTCCCCACAGAGCCCTCTGTTCTGGGTAGTCTTCTCCAGCTAGTTCCACCCATGTCAGTTGTCTTAGGGCCTTTTGTCTGTTCAAGCTCCCGCACCTGGGTTGTGTTCAAGTCTTGCGAAACTGTTGAAGAACCAAATGTAACAAAAACGGAAAGGGAACAAACTGAATTTTCTAAACGTTTGAGTAAATGGTTTCTGTTGCAAAAAAAAAAACGTTTTGTAATGAATACACACCCCAGGTGTTCTTGGAGCCGTGCATCCTCCGAAACACAACCCAGCCAAGCTGCACCAATGTGTCAGAGGAAACACCGTACACCTGGCGACATGTCAGCGTGCATTGCGTCTGGCCTGCCACAGGAGTCTCTAGTGCACAATGGGACAGGAACATCCCTGCCGGCCAAACACTCCCATAACCCGGATGACGCTGGGCCAGTTGTGCGCTGCCCCATGAGTCTCCCGGTCGCGGTCAGCTGCGACAGAGCCTGGACCCAAACCAGGATCTCCAGTGGCACAGCTAGCACTGCAATGCAGTGCCTTAGACCACTCAGGAGGCTTTCTGAGTATAAGCACAGGGTTGTAGGTTCTATCCCAGGCAGAGGCTGTGAGTGTGGTTGCATTGACGCTCGCTGGTGGATCGTGATCACTAATGGGGGTTACGTTCTGAGGTTCCCCCTCCTGTAAAAAGCAGCGTTTTATAGAGGGAAACCTCTCTCTAAAAAGTATTCTTTTAAAGTGCTTTTAAAATCTTAGGGACTACTTTTTCCCAAAGGTTTCCCTCCATAACCACTGCTGGTTACTGTTCTGGAACCACGGGGTTTAACATATACGAAATAGATGGACATCAACAAATGAATGCCTACCATACAACATATGGGAAATGGAGTGTCTCGGGTTTATGTACAGAATAATACGAAATGCTCTGAGACCAGGTTGGTGTATTTGACATAAAGTACAGTCAAAAGCACTAAATGTACATCTATATTAGAACCCACAACCTCAGTGTACTAAGACAGTTGAGTTAAGCACTGAGCCACCTGCACATTTTCCCAACATCACATTGTTTCTTAATACTCAGGGAAGGCTAAGCAGTTGAGCTTTGACTCATCTGGGCCCAGTTTTTCAAACATTGTGTGATCGGATTTCAGCAATCGGGTCATTCTATTTCTATGCATTTAATCCGATCCGATTGCTGAAATCCGATCAGATAACTTTTGAAAAAATGGGCCCAGATTTACAGAACACAGATCTTATCTGACCCTCAAATGTATCTGACATTTAAATGTTCTCTTTAAATATTTAGAATTGTGAAAAATATTAAATGGGGTTTGAACCACCAACCTCAGAATAATGAGGAAAGTTCATTTTTACCGCTACAACGCGGATCTTCTGCGGTCCAGAATGAATCCTGTCTTTATCCATCCACAGTAATCCAACTAAATGTCCAAGTTATTGCAAAAAAGTGATCACATTATGGAAAAATATGCATTTTTCATTACAATTTCAAAAGTAATTGTCAGACATGCAAATCTTTGGCATTACATGATTTTACAAATGGTCTATAGAAAAGGGAAGTTAAAATGCTTAACAGTTCATATTTTACAGTATAACAGCAATCACCAGCTTCTGGAGCACAACATATTGTAAGAGAGAAATATTGATGTATGTCTGCGTTGTGTATGGCATGTGCTGAGACATGATTTCAGGTAGGCCTCCTTGCTTCAAGGCCTGTGTCAAGTACAGTGGTCCACATAAAAACAACTCCCCTGTGGGCCCCCGGGGATAAGGTTTAAAGGACACACGGCTACATCTTCTCATAGGTCAGTTTGTGTCCACAGGCGTTACAGACCTTCCTGTAGAGATCCTCCTCTTCATCCACTAGTTCCTCAGGGCTGTACTCGTGCTGGTGAGCACTGGTTCCCTTGGTAAACATGCTTCTCCTCACCGCACAACGCAGCTCTGGCCACCACGGCGACAATCGTAATATAATAAATTGTAAATACAGAAATAAGGAAAGCAGTCACACATTTTGAGGTTACTTGTTGCAGGTATGTGGGAATTATTTGGTTAATTTGTATTTATTTAATGTAGTTTGTTTCAGTATTATTGACTTAAAATACATCAACTGAATAATCTCAAGTGATACTGGCAAGCTCAGTGTGCAGGTTTTTCTTTTAAGTCAATAATAAAGAAATAAAACTGAATCACCTGATTTCTACAATCTACTGGGGGTGCGTCTTTCTGAGAGTTTTTTTTAAGAGAAAAAGGGGACTTCGTGTCCGAGGGAGGATCCGAACACAGTCGTTCCGTTGTCTGTAAAGCCTATTGTCTGTCTCAATCCCACGATTTAATTCATGTTTAATAAATAAAACAATTACAGTGTTACTGACCTTTGACTTTTTTGTTGAAGCGCTTCTGCTTCTGCACCTCCCTGTTCTCCTCTCTTGCTTCCTTGGCCTCCTCCAGGGCTTCCTCAGAGCCCCACACCTCTAAAGAGCGCTTGTCCACCTGGGAACAGAGCACAACATCATGTTTACTGATCTAACCTAAATACACGTGGGTCCTGTTCATTGGGGCACGCAACGGAAAAAGTTTAAAAACGATAATAAAAATGTCTTATAGACAGGGAAGGAATACCTAAACTTATCTCTGTATGCTTTCTTCTGTAGGTTGCCTAATTACCATGACCCACTAACACATTATGGGGTGGCTGGAAACAATAGTAGGGGAACACTACAGTGGCAAGTGAAGGTGTCTGAAACCATCACTCGCCACCAAAGACTTGCTGCCTCATCTTCCTCTCTAAGCATGTTGGAAGAGGCATCAGACACAGCCAAGAGAAGGAAAAGCAGTGAGTTAAAAGCAGTAATAATGGCTGTGAGCTCATCCTACCTGCAGCCTGAGGTAGAGTTTGATGTCTCCCCAGTGAGGGTTGTGTGGGTTCTTCCTCAGGACAAACCTCAGCACTGGCTCCCTCTGGTCCAGGTCACAGTCCTTCAGTAGGTAGAGCTGCTTAGCCGCCGTACGGGATATCAGCTTGTGTTTCACCTCGTAGTCTCTGGTGGGGAACATTCATAGTGGAAAGAGATAATATAGAATACTAGCTCATTTGCAGCCTCTATTCTTATAACCTGGTCCCAGATCAGTTTGTGCTGTCTTGCCAACTCCTATGGTAATAGTGGTGTGCGTGACAATGACCAGTTGGCAAGACAGCACAAACAAATCTGGACCAGGCTATTATTCTTATATCCTTCAAGCTTAAATACAAGGCTAATATAAGTAACACAATATCTGTATAGTTGCGTGTTCTGATGTCATTGACACAAGAAGGAAGAGCACTGGTTTTACCTGCAGTTGTCACAGACTGCCAGATCGAAGCCGTTGCTGAGGTAGGAATCCATAAACGACTTGTCACAGTCATCACACACCAGGTAGTCTGCCTTTATCACAGGGGCTAGTCAGAGACAGAGAGAGCAGTATAAGCTCAACACTGTCTACATCACATACAGCAGGCTAGCAGACGTTCTTATATAACTACACTGCTCAAAAAAAGAAAGGGAACACTAAAATAACACATCCTAGATCTGAATGAGTGATTTTTTCATTACATAGTTGAATGTGCTGACAACAAAATCACACAAAAATGATCAATGGAAATCAAATTTATCAACCCATGGAGGTCTGGATTTGGAGTGTGGAAAACCACACTACAGGCTGATCCAACTTTGATGTAATGTCCTTAAAACAAGTCAAACTGAGGCTCAGTAGTGTGTGTGGCCTCCATGTGCCTGTATGACCTCCCTACAACGCCTGGGCATGCTCCTGATGAGGTGGCGGATGGTCTCCTGAGGGATCTCCTCCCAGACCTGGACTAAAGCATCCGCCAACTCCTGGACAGTCTGTGGTGCAACGAGAGCGAGACATGATGTTCCAGATGTGCTCAATTGGATTCAGGTCTGGGGAACGGGCGGGCCAGTCCATAGAATCAATGCCTTCCTCTTTCAGGAACTGCTGACACACTCCAGCCACATGAGGTCTAGCATTGTCTTGCATTAGGAGGAACCCAGGGCCAACCGCACCAGCATATGGTCTCACAAGGGGTCTGAGGATCTCATCTCGGTACCTAATGGCAGTCAGGCTACCTCTGGCGATTGATTTGATTTGATTTTGGCGAGCACATGGAGGGCTGTGCCCCCCCCCCCAAATAAATGCCACCCCACACCATGACTGACCCACCGCCAAACCGGTCATGCGGGAGGATGTTGCAGGCAGCAGAACGTTCTCCACGGCGTCTCCAGACTCTGTCACATCTGTCACATGTGCTCAGTGTGAACCTGCTTTCATCTGTGAAGAGCACAGGGCGCCAGTGGTGAATTTGCCAATCTTGGTGTTCTCTGGCAAATGCCAAATGTCCTGCACGGTGTTGGGCTGTAAGCACAACCCCCACCTGTGGACGTCGGGCTCTCATACCTCCCTCGTGGAGTCTGTTTCTGACCGTTTGAGCAGACACATGCACATTTGTGGAATGCTGGAGGTCATTTTGCAGGGCTCTGACAGTGCTCCTCCTTGCACAAAGACGGAGGTAGCAGTCCTGCTGCTGGGTTGTTGCCCTCCTAGGGCCTCCTCCACATCTCCTGATGTACTGGCTGTCTCCTGGTAGCGCCTCCATGCTCTGGACACTACGTTGACAGACACAGCAAACCTTCTTGCCACAGCTTGCCATCCTGGATGAGCTGCACTACCTGAGCCACTTGTGTGGGTTGTAGACTCCGTCTCATGCTACCACTAGAGTGAAAGCACTGCCAGCATTCAAAAGTGACCAAAACATCAGCCAGGAAGCATAGGAACTGAGAAGTGGTCTTTGGTCCCCATCTGCAGAACCACTCCTTTATTGGGGGTGTCTTGCTAATTGCCTATAATTTCCACCTGTTGTCTATTCCATTTGCACAACAGCATGCAACATTTATTGTCAATCAGTGGACAGTTTGATTTCACAGAAGTGTGATTGACTTGGAGTTACATTGTGTTGTTTAAGTGTTCCCTTTATTTTTTTGAGCCGTGTATATAAACACAGGTGGAGTCGGAAGTTTACATGCACCTTAGCCAAACTTTAAACTCAGTTTTTCACAATTCCTGACATTGAATCCTAGTAAAATGTCCCTGTCTTAGGTCAGTTAGGATCACCACTTTATTTAACGAATGTGACATGCCAAAATAATAGTATAGAGAATGATTTATTTCAGCTTTTATTTATTTCATCACATTCCCAGTGCGTCAGAAGTTTACATACTCTCAATTAGTATTTGGTAGCATTGCATTTAAATGGTTTAACTTGGGTCAAAGTTTCGAGTAGCCTTCCACAAGCTTCCCACAATAAGTTGGGTGAATTGTGGCCCATTCCTCCTGACAGAGCTGGTGTAACTGAGTCAGGTTGTAGGTCTCCTTGCTCACACATGCTTTTTCAGTTCTGCCCACAAATGTTCTATGGGATTGAGGTCAGGGCTTTGTGATGGCCACTCCAATACCTTGACTTTGTTGTCCTTAAGCCATTTTGCCACAACTTTGGAAGTATGCTTGGGTTCATTGTCCATTTGGAAGACCCATTTGCAACCAAACTTTAACTTCCTGACTGATGTCTTAAGATGTTGCTTCAATATATAAATATGATTTCCCTTCCTCGTGATGCCATCTATTTTGTGAGGTGCACCAGTCCCTCCTCCAGCAAAGCACCCCCACAACATGATTCTGCCACCCCCGTGCTTCACGGTTGGGATGGTATTCTTCGGCTTGCAAGCCTCCCCCTTTTTCCTCCAAACATAACAATGGTCATTATGGCCAAACAGTTTCATCAGACCAGAGGACATTTCTCCAAAAAGTACAATCTTTGTCCCCATGAGCAGTTGCAAACCGTTTTTATGGCGGTTCTGGAGCAGTGGCTTCTTCCTTGCTGAGTGGCCTTTCAGGTTATGTCGGTTTGGGGGTGCTTTGGTGGTGGTAAAGTGGAAGATTTGTACAGAGTAAAAGGGATCTTGAAGAAGGAAGGCTATGACTCCATTTTACGACGCCATGCCATATCCTGTGGACGGTGCTTAATTTGAGTTTCCTCCTACAACAGGACAATATGACCCAAAGCACAGCTCCAAACTATGCAATAACTATTTATGGAAGAAGCAGTCAGCTGGTATTCTGTCTATAATGGTGGCCAGCACAGTCCCCGGATCTCAACCCTATTGAGCTGTTGTGGGAGCAGCTTGACCGTAAGAAGTGCCCATCAAGCCAATCCAACTTGTGGGAGGTGCTTCAGAAAGCATGGGGTGAAATTTCTTCAGATTACCTCAACAAATTGACAACTAGAATGCCAAAGGTCTGCAAGGCTGTAATTGCAGCAAAAGGAGGATTCTTTGATGAAAGAAAAGTTTGAAGGACACAATTATTTTTCCAATTAAAAATCATTAATTATAACCTTGTCAACATCTTGACTATATTTCCTATTCATTTTGCTACTCATTGTATGTTTTCATGGAAAACAAGGACATTTCTAAGTGACCCCAAACTTTTGAATGGTAATACACACACACACACACACACACACACACACACACACACACACACACACACACACACACACACACACACACACACACACACACACACACACACACACACACACACACACACACAGTATATATAACATATAATCAGTTTAGAAAGAGTGCTAGGAGGAGAGTTTAGCCAAGGTGCTATAGTCGTCAAACACTAGTCATTCAGATAGTGGTTGGTTGTCACGTGTGCCGTAAAATAATTTAGTATGGCCATTATTTTACAGTAGTAGGTAGTTGGAAATGATTGAAAGAAACTGACTCCACTCAGCAACTGGCATGTGGTATGACATGAATCCACAAGAGGGCGCACATGAACCACCAAATGCATCTTTCTCTGTTACAAATCTAACATCTTGACAGTTGAGAGAGATGACATAATGCAACAGATATGGATACCTTGAAGCCCCCGGAAATGTTTCATTGACTATAAACCCACATACCTGGTTGATGCACCACTTTCCTTTGCTTCTCCTCTTCTTCTTCAATGAAGAACCCTCCACCAGAGTCGACTGTCTTGGCGACTTTAGCCGAGGTTCCACCACCTTCTCCTGCCGATGGTCTGTTGGCCAGGCGGGCTTGCCTCAGCATCACAGCCCGCTGTCTGTTCCGTTCGATCTTGGCTCTCATAGCGGGGGACAGATCGCAGCTCTTGGCTTTGGGCTCCGAAGGGGGAGAAGCCGCATGATCATTCATCGGCGTGGGGAGCTCCAACAGATCCATCCCAAAACGCAGGACTGGAGCTAGCTAGCTGTTACACTCTCCAGAGTCATGAAAATGGCAATACATTGAAGATGTTTACCAGAAAGACAGCTGGCAGGGTTGAAAGGAGGGCAGAGATGTTTTGATCTTGTTTTTTTAGCCCGTACACAGCTGTTAGAGTGGCAATCCACCTGTGCTTTTGCACAAAAACAAAACCACATCTTAATCCTTAACTGTCACTTCTAGAAAAACATGTTGAACAAATTATTTCACTGTAAACTCTAATCAGAATTTACAATATAAAATAAAAATCTACTTAATGTCAGGAAATGACAGAGCTCTACCAGGCGGTTGAGAAGTCAAGAGGTTCATATTAGCAATGCCATATTAGAATTGCAATTTGCATAACATTTTTGCTTGTAAAAAATGATATTACATAAATGACTTTAGGTCTGCTTCAATGGCTTTCATAGGTAGGTAAGCATTGTTAAATGAGGACTGACGTTGAATTTGAGAAAACGATGGAAATGTTGTGTGTCCAAACATACATTTTCAATTACATTGAAATTAATGCTTATTCAGGTGTTGTGTAGTGTTCAAAATCCCCCCAAATGTTTTTCTTGAATTTCAAATGATCTAGGTTTTTCCATCATGTTTCCCACATGTTCCAAACACATTTTGAGATAATAAATCACCAAGTGCAGTTTTTATCACTGTTACAGGGATTATTTTCCAGGCAACCTTTAGTCTGAATATTGATTATTAACCCCATGGGGCATGAAATGGGGTTTAACCCATTTATGTTGCATAATATAGTGTGTTGTCAACAATTCAATCATACAGTTGTGGCCAAATATATATATATTTTTTGTAAACTTAAGTTTACAATTTTAATTTAGAAAATAAAGACAAATGGCATTGGCAAAATTATTGGCACCCAGGAGCTAGTACTTGGTTGCACAGCCATTGACCAAGATAACTCCTGACAAATACGTCTTGTAGACGTCAATAGGCTTGCTGCTCCTTTCTGCAGGCAATTTGGCCCAGTTTTCAGCAGCAAACTGTTCTAATTCTTCAATGTTTTAGGGCTGCCCTCCACCAACTGCTGTTTTCAGTTCTCGCCATAGGTTAGGGATGTGACTAAGATCTGGACTCTTCGCTGGCTACTACAGAACAGTCTAGCCTCCTTCTTGAGCTATTCCAGGCATAGCCACATGAAGTAGGGGTGCTGAGGGAGCTGCAGCACCACCTGAAAAATCAGAATACAAAAAAAAAAGATCAATAAAAAAACAATTGTTCACAAAAGTAGTGCACTGGGTCTTTACTAGTATTAGCAGACCGATATAGGCATCTATAGTGAAAGCAAAAAAAAAAAAAACATTTCAGCATCTCTGCTTTGGCAAAAAGGTAGTTACCTAATTAAGAAGAGTATCTTGCAGGACTTAATAGTTGGAATTGTAAGAGTTGTTGCCCTGTTCCTTTCTCTGTGATCATCATTTAATTGGGATCCAGAAAGAACAAAACCCTGTCCTCAAACATCTACATCAAAAGATGCAAAGTTATATCCAAAGACACAAAACATCCACGTCAAATTAAATCTTTTTCTTGATCAAATAACATGGAAACATCCACTTTTTGTGCCGTATTAACGTACCATTCTTACAAACCCCTTCATGTAAATGCACATTACTGTATTGTACATAAGCTGATCATCTACGTTTGTACCTGTAGACTTTACATCACCATGAAGAAAAACAATGTGCAATCCAGTCATTGAGTACATTGAGACATCATGTGGTTTGTGATGATGTGGTTTAGTTGGCAGAGCATGGCGCTTGCAATACCAGGGTTGTGGGTTTGATTCCCATGGAGCACCTAGTATGTAAATGTATGGACTTGCTCTGGATAAGACCATCTACTAAAAAATAATGAATAGACCATTTTAGTTGTCACATTTATTATTATTATTTTTTATTTTTCACTTTTATTTAACCAGGTAGGCTAGTTGAGAACACCTTTATATAACCAGGTAGGCTAGTTGAGAACACCTTTATATAACCAGGTAGGCTAGTTGAGAACACCTTTATATAACCAGGTAGGCTAGTTGAGAACATCTTTATTTAACCAGGTAGGCTAGTTGAGAACATCTTTATTTAACCAGGTAGGCTAGTTGAGAACACCTTTATTTAACCAGGTAGGCTAAGAACATCTTTAGGTAGGCTAGTTGAGAACATCTTTATTTAACCAGGTAGGCCAACCAGGTAGGCTAGTTGAGAACATCTTTATTTAACCAGGTAGGCTAGTTGAGAACACCTTTATTTAACCAGGTAGGCTAGTTGAGAACACCTTTATTTAACCAGGTAGGCTAGTTGAGAACATCTTTATATAACCAGGTAGGCTAGTTGAGAACACCTTTATATAACCAGGTAGGCTAGTTGAGAACATCTTTATTTAACCAGGTAGGCTAGTTGAGAACATCTTTATTTAACCAGGTAGGCTAGTTGAGAACACCTTTATTTAACCAGGTAGGCTAGTTGAGAACATCTTTATTTAACCAGGTAGGCTAGTTGAGAACATCTTTATATAACCAGGTAGGCTAGTTGAGAACACCTTTATTTAACCAGGTAGGCTAGTTGAGAACATCTTTATTTAACCAGGTAGGCTAGTTGAGAACATCTTTATTTAACCAGGTAGGCTAGTTGAGAACACCTTTATTTAACCAGGTAGGCTAGTTGAGAACACCTTTATTTAACCAGGTAGGCTTTGAGAACACCTTTATAACCAGGTAGGCTAGTTGAGAACATCTTTATATAACCAGGTAGGCTAGTTGAGAACACCTTTATTTAACCAGGTTTTGAGAACACCTTTATTTAACCAGGTAGGCTAGTTGAGAACACCTTTATTTAACCAGGTAGGCTTTGAGAACACCTTTATTTAACCAGGTAGGCTAGTTGAGAACACATTTAACCAGGTAGGCTAGTTGAGAACACCTTTATTTAACCAGGTAGGCTAGGCATCTTAGAACACCTTTATTTAACCAGGTAGGCTAGTTGAGAACACCTTTATTTAACCAGGTAGGCTAGTTGAGAACATATTTAACCAGTTGGCCAGAACACCTTTATTTAACCAGGTAGGCTAGTTGAGAACACCTTTATTTAACCAGGTAGGCTAGTTGAGAACACCTTTATTTAACCAGGTAGGCTAGTTGAGAACATCTTTATTTAACCAGGTAGGCTAGTTGAGAACACCTTTATTTAACCAGGTAGGCTAGTTGAGAACACCTTTATTTAACCAGGTAGGCTAGTTGAGAACACCTTTATTTAACCAGGTAGGCTAGTTGAGAACACCTTTATTTAACCAGGTAGGCTAGTTGAGAACACCTTTATTTAACCAGGTAGGCTAGTTGAGAACACCTTTATTTAACCAGGTAGGCTAGTTGAGAACACCTTTATTTAACCAGGTAGGCTAGTTGAGAACACCTTTATTTAACCAGGTAGGCTAGTTGAGAACACCTTTATTTAACCAGGTAGGCTAGTTGAGAACACCTTTATTTAACCAGGTAGGCTAGTTGAGAACACCTTTATTTAACCAGGTAGGCTAGTTGAGAACACCTTTATTTAACCAGGTAGGCTAGTTGAGAACACCTTTATTTAACCAGGTAGGCTAGTTGAGAACACCTTTATTTAACCAGGTAGGCTAGTTGAGAACATCTTTATTTAACCAGGTAGGCTAGTTGAGAACATCTTTATTTAACCAGGTAGGCTAGTTGAGAACATCTTTATATAACCAGGTAGGCTAGTTGAGAACATCTTTATTTAACCAGGTAGGCTAGTTGAGAACATCTTTATTTAACCAGGTAGGCTAGTTGAGAACACCTTTATTTAACCAGGTAGGCTAGTTGAGAACAAGTTCTCATTTGCAACTGCGACCTGGCCAAGATAAAGCAGAGCAATTCGACACATACAACAACACAGAGTTACACATGGAATAAACAAAACATAGACAATAATACAGTAGAACAAAAGAAAACAAAAAGCCTATATACAGTGAGTGCAAATGAGGTAAGTTAAGGAAATAAATAGGCCATGGTGGCGAAGTAATTACAATATAGCAATTAAACACTGGTAGATCGGCAGAAGATGAATGTGCAAGTAGAGATACTGGGGTGCATAGGAGCAAGATAAATAAATAAATACAGTATGGGGATGAGGTAGGTAGATAGATGGACTGTTTACAGATGGGCTATGTACAGGTGCAGTGATCTGGGAGCTGCTCTGAGAGCTGGTGCTTAAAGCTAGTGAGGGAGATGTGAGTCTCCAGCTTCAGAGAATTTTGCAATTCGTTCCAGTCATGGGCAGCAGAGAACTGGAAGGAAAGACGACCAAACGAGGAATTGGCTTTGGGGGAGACCAGTGAGATATACCTACTGGAGCGCGTGCTACGAGTGGGTGCTGCTATGGTGACTAGTGAGCTGAGATAGGGCGGGGCTTTACCTAGCAGAGACTTGAACATAACCTGTAGCCAGTGGGTTTGGGGACGAGTATGAAGCGAGGCCAGCCAACGAGAGCGTACAGGTCACAATGGTGGGCAGTGTATGGGGCTTTGGTGACAAAACAGATGGAACTGTGATGGACTGCATCCAGTTTGTTGAGTAGAGTGTTGGAGGCTATTTTATAGATTACATCACCGAAGTCGAGGATCGGTAGGATGGTCAGTTTTACGAGGGTATGTTTGGCAGCATGAGTGAAGGATGCTTTGTTGCGATATAGGAAGCCGATTCTAGATTTAATTTTGGATAGGAGATGCTTAACATGAGTCTGGAAGGAGAGTTTACAGTCTAACCAGACACCCAGGTATTTGTAGTTATCCACGTATTCTAGCAGAGCAATCCAGAGTAGTGATACTGGACAGGCGAGCAGGTGCGGGCAGTGATCGATTGAATAGCATGCATTTACTTTTACTTGCGTTTAAGAGCAGTTGAAGGCCACGGAAGGAGAGTTGTATGGCATTGAAGCTCGTCTAGAGGTTAGTTAACACAGTGTCCAAAGAGGGGCCAGAAGTATACAGAATGGTGCCGTCTGTGTAGAGGTGGATCAGAGAATCACCAGCAGCAAGAGCAACATCATTGATGTATACAGAGAAGAGAGTCGGCCGAGAATTGCACCCTGTGGCACCCCCATAGAGACTGCCAGAGGTCCGAACATCAGGCCCTCCGATTTGACACACTGAACTCTATCAGAGAAGTAGTTGGTAAATCAGGCGAGGCAATAATTTGAGAAACCAAGGCTGTCGAGTCTGCCAATAAGAATGTTGTGATTGACAGAGTCGAAAGCCTTGGCCAGGTCGATGAATACGGCTGCATAGTAATGTCTCTTAACGATGGCGGTTATGATGTCATTTAGGACCTTGAGCGTGGCTGAGGTACACCCATGACCAGCTCTGAAGCCAGATTGCATAGCGGAGAAGGTGCGGTGGGATTCAAAATGGTCGGTAATCTGTTTGTTAACTTGGCTTTCGAAGACCGTAGAAAGACAGGGTAGGATAGATATAGGTCTATAGCGGTTTGGGTCTAGAGTGTCTCCCCCTTTGAAGAGAGGGATGACCACGGCAGCTTTCCAATCTATGGGAATCTCAAACGATATAAAAGAGGGATTGAACAGGCTAGTTATAGGGGTTGCAACATTTTCGGCAGATAATTTTAGAAAGAGAGGGTCCAGATTGTCTGATTTGTATGGGTCCAGATTATGCAGCTCTTTCAGAACATCAGCTATCTGGATTTGGGTGAAATAGAAATGGTGGGGGCTTTGGCAGGTTGCTGTGGAGGGTGCCGGGCAGTTGACCGGGGTAGGGCTAGCCAGGTGGAAAGCATGGCCAGCCGTAGAGAAATGCTTATTGAAATTGAAATTCTCAATTATAGTGGATTTGTCGGTGGTAACAGTGTTTCCTAGCCTCAGAGCAGTGGGCAGCTGGGAGGAGGTGCTCTTATTCTCCATGGACTTTACAGTGTCCCAGAACTTTTTTGGCTTAGTACTACAGGATGCAAATTTCTGTTTGAAAAAGCTAGCCTTAGCTTTTCTAACTGCCTGTGTATATTTGTTCCTAACTTCCCTAAAAAGTTGCATATCACGGGGGCTATTCGATGCTAATGCAGAACGCCACAGGATGTTTTTGTGCTGGTCAAGGGCAGACAGGTCTGGAGTGAACCAAGGACTATATCTATTCCTAGTTTTTTTTTAATTGAGTGGGGCATGCTTATGTAAGATGGTGAGGAAGGCACTTTTAAATAATAGCCAGGCATCATCTACTGACGGGATGAGGTCAATGTCATTCCAGGATACCCCGGCCAGGTCAATTAGAACATTGGAAACATTAGAAAAAAGTTGCATTTGCAAAGTATTTCAAGAAACTGTAAAACATATAGGCATATCAAGCAAGTTTTTTATATTCCACAAGTATTATCAGATTAACTGTTTTGTACAGATCATTTTCAGACTGAAGTTACAAATGCTGGTAAACAATGCAATACCTTTTGTTTTCACAAAATCACAAAAGTAGTGCACTGGTCCTTTGTTAGTCCTGTATTTGTGGACCGATATAGATGTCTTCAGCGCAGGCACACCCTTTAGTATCCCAATTCATGAAAGGTGCCAGCAGGCTACTGCCCCCCAGGGCGCCTTCAGTACCCTCATGGGAGTTAGATGTTGTCCTACGATCATTTATGAGCCCACCATTTGAGCCCCTGTATTCAATTGAGCTATGTGAGCTCTCAGTCAAGACTGCCTTTCTATTGGCTATTGCTTCACCCAAGTGTGTTGGAGAATCACATGCGCTTTCTCAACCTGTTCTCAGAGCATTTCGTACTATTCTCTATGAAAAACCGAGACACTCCATTTAGTATGATGTGATTTTTAATACATTGTAAGGCTGCATGATGCGACTCTAATGATGATTTGAAAAAAGGAACTTGAAAGGCATGAACTAATAATAATAACTCTGCTTTGTTTTTTTGTGCCAGGCGTACACACTTCATCAGTCTCTCATTCACAATTTGACAAGCACTTGATAATGCCTCAAATTTCCCGGCAGCATCATTTTTTGTGTGGCCGTAATGCCCCCTAAAAAAAATCCATGCCTTTTGTGGCCAGTGGTCGTTGTGCCCTTGGGCTAAATATAATAATTAGAATTCCCTTCTCCCTGATTGCTGCGATGCACTTGTTACTCTCATGGCTCTCCATCACGGGATTGGGTCTTTCTCACAGGCTACAAGTGAAGACAGACATATTGGGGACGCAACTGTGTGCATCCTTATCCAATTCCAAGGTGCATATTGAAGATATTGGAACCTACTATCACCCATAGTACAGAAGTTGACCTATTCTATTCTGTGCGAGAAATAAATATTTAAAACATGGTCTGGGACAAATTAATACAACCACTAGCATCAAAAACACTTTTTTTAAGCAATGAGGCTGACACACCAGATCAGAACGATTAGCTTAACATTTTGATAATCTATTAGACTATTTCTTCACATGATAAACGCAGCAATGCGCACACTGCAGCAGTAAGCGCACATGTTCCATTAGCGGGAAAACACCATTATCAAAAGTGACCGCAAATGCGACAATGCTTTTATTATGAAGGTGCATTTTTATGGTGAAAATGATCTTCCCCAAACTTGAAACTCACACGCTGCTTAAGCAGATTAATGAGCTTCATTTTAAGACGTTATTTGGCCACTTTTGTTGTGATACAAACCTTATCAAAACATATAGGCCTATGGGCTAGGCTACATGAGGTGTATTTATATTTAATGCCGTAATTTTGTTGGTAACTAATTTATAATACCCCTTAGCCTTGGTATATTGACCATATACCACACCCCCCTGGCAGTGATGCCAATTTAGCAATTTTGTTGCTAGATTTAGCAAATTTTCAGACTACCCTGGCAACCTTGTTTCCAAACAACACCTAGCAACACATTTAGCTACTTTTAAAAATGTATTTGGAACTTTTAGCAACTTTTGAAAAGTGACTCAAATGCTAAAATGCACACATTTTCCCTCTAAATGACACAAATACTATTTTCTCTGTCACACAGTCACAACACACGTGCCTGGCTGCAAAAGTGCATTGTGAGTGACGTCAGCAGCAGACCAGCAGCAATTTCAGCAAATTGCAAATCATTGTTGGCTGACTGCAGGGTTCGACGAGCCAAACCCAATGAATACTGTTGGTCACGAATGTTTGATCTTGAACAGAACTTACAACATCAATCAACAAGTCTCAATCAAAATTGTACAGCCAGAAATACAGAAAAGAGTGGGATAGGAGTCTGTACCAGAACAACGCAGTTTTACGTTATCGCGCAATGACATCACAACGTAATTTAGCAACTTTTAGCAACAAATCATCCTGCCTCTAGCAACATACCCTGAAAATTAGTTGGCAACACTGCCCCTCGGGCCTTGTTGCTTAAGTATATCAGACGCCTTTTACAATGACAGGTCACGCGGGTACAGTAAGGGTGTGGCATGAAAAGTCTTTGATATTAAGCTGTCAATCACATCGCCTGAAAGTGAAGTTACAATCGTTCGTTTGTCGACCAGTTACTCTACTAAGAGGACCGAGGTTCTAGTTAGAGTGCCACAAAACTTAACTGCAGTAACCCAAAATGATACAATTTATGTACATTAATGCAGGAGAGCTGCGCGAGTTGGTCAATCGAGTTCAAGTGAAGATCTTTTTCACTTTGGAAACATCATCCACGATCAAGTAATTGTAGACAGGGCTCGGAGAGTAACACAGATCAATAGTCAAACTGTATGCAGTTTTCTAACCTTCCCTGGTGGTCTAGTGGTTAGGATTCGGCGCTCTCACCGCCGCGGCCCGGGTTCGATTCCCGGTCAGGGAACAAACTGTTTTCTTCATTCTCAGTAATTTTCGGACCGACCACGTATTAAAATTTCGGACCGGCTTTATAAATTACATTTGCTTTATATATTATGCGCAAACAAGAAAATACATGTTTACCTTCTGAAAAGGTTTCGTTTTTGAAAGGGAAGTGTAGGAATGTATTGAACTGTAATGATGACAAATGATGGGTACAAAAATAAATATAAACTAATAATACCCAAACAAGAAAAGAGAAATACTACAATTTATAAAGTTACGTGGGCGACTCCTTAGGTTTATTAACACTATTATTTACCTCATTGCTGCGGAGCAGAGTGGCGCAGCGGAAGCGTGCTGGGCCCATAACCCAGAGGTCGATGGATCGAAACCATCCTCTGCTAAATCCTTTTTCACCATCATGGATTGTGGTGTATTTAAACATCATGTATTGCGTATGTTGTGTTAATTATATTTTTAAGGGCAGCGATAGAAAAATGCCTGTATTCAACCTAGCTACCTGACTTGCTCTATCCACATCGCTCTGGTCAAACGCCACGACCACTAGTGTTTCTTTTCCCGATGAATGTACGAAGCAATAGCTAATGTAGCGTAATTAATACAAAAGTACACACCCGTAAGTGCTTAAAATATGTTTTTTTCGTTTCAAGAAAAATCAGCGCCCAACGTGGGGCTCGAACCCACGACCCTGAGATTAAGAGTCTCATGCTCTACCGACTGAGCTAGCCGGGCCTATCAACAGTCTGTATTTTCAGAGGATTTTGAAAGCAGGGCGGGAAAGTCTGAAGATAAAATGTTGCCACATTGCGGTTGCATTTCGTATTACACAGTGACTTGGCCCCAATAACAAAGGCTGATTTTCAAACGAACCTGCAGATCTCACAAAAGAACAGAATAGTTCTTAATGCGAATATTAAGTACTACCTTATTGTGTTAAGAAATTTTTATTTTGAAAAATAAAAAAAAGTTTACCTAATAATATAAAAAAATACATGTCTTGGAACACATTTGTTCATATAATATGCACGTGATATTCGATATTAATTCCACATGTCAGTTTCAAATAAAGATACTTTATCTAATAATTGCCTAACATAGTGTGTCGGCCATACAATTACAAGCCCCTTACTTTAACTACTGTAATAACGATCTGGAGCTGAACAGAGGAAAAAAGTGTCACCTGTAAAGACAACTTTCTGCTAATCCCTTTACATTTCCTTTATATTGTAGTGTTTGCTTTGGAGGTTTGGGGGGTTGTCGGTCTAACATCATTACGATTAGAATGAATTCCCGTTGATGTCTGTGTCAGCAATATTCTATCGTAGATTTTAGAACCATGTCCATCCAGTCTACTGATTCTAATTCTATGCCTCACACCCCTTCTCCCCCATCTCCACAGACTGACTGCTGGTGTGTCTTGAGGTTGCATATCCAGGCGAAGCACTTCCCACAGTGGCTACAGGCAAAGGGTTTCTCCCCCGTATGGACCCTCTGGTGCTTCTTCAGGTTGCCAGCCTCGGAGAACATCTTCCCACAGGTGGCACACCTGAACGGCTTCTCCCCTGTGTGTACCCTCTGGTGAGCCTCCAGGTTGGACTGACCGGTGAAGGCCTTACCGCAGGCTCGGCACACGTAGCTCTTTCTCCTCCCGGCCGCATCGCAGTGCTGCTGGGCCAGCTGGGCTGCATGCTGCCCAGCCAGGGTCACCTCGATGTGGGCAAAGCCTTTGGGCGTGGTCCCTCTTCCTGGTGGTAGACCTACCAGGGAGTGAAGGGATTGGGAAGACATACCGGTACTAGTAGTGTTAGTGGTGGAGGTAGTTGGGTTTTCTGGGTTAGTCTGTTGTAGCTGCTGTGCTCTGAGGCGTCGTTGAAGCTGCCGCTGATGTGCTTGTTGAGACGCTCTCAAAATGGCTGCCCTGCTCCATGTGGGATGTTCCTGGATGCCCCCACCCACACCCAGAGTGGCTGTTTGTACTCCCTGATGCCCAGAGAAAGGCACACCCTCCCCTGTGGGCCTCGCTGAGAGGAGCTGGGGCTTAGGCTCTGGGTCGACTATGAGGCAGTCTGGGTCAGTGTCCGTAGTGTCGTCGGTGTAGGAGCACGAGGGCCCACCGGAGGGCGATGTTGATGCTGATGTGTCTGGGGCCCAGCGCGTGAAGAAGGTCTCCAGCTCAAACAGTGAGTACTCAGAGCCTAGCGTGTTGGCTGCTCTCTGCTTGCTGAGCTGCTGTGTGGTCTGGGTTGATGTTGTGTTGTCTGGTGCTCCCTTGGGTATATTGGCTTTATTACCTAGGCTCGCTGTGGGACTGGTGGTTCCAATACCTTTTTGTGAGGAGGACTCCCCAGTACCTGGAGAAAGATCATAGAAAAGGTGCATGTTTATTGTAAATACTAGTTGAGACGCTCATTCTGAGTTAAAAGACATGGTAAATGATGATAAGCTAGAGAGGGCTTTTACATGTACACTTTGGTAATGGTTTCCCAAACTCGGTCCTGGGGTCCCCCCTGGGTGCATGTTTTGGCAAAAACCAACACGGGCACCCAGGGGGGACCCCAGGACCCGAGTTTGGAAAACCCTGATTTAGCAGACACTCTTATCCAAGGCGACTTACAGTTAGTGCATTCAACTTAAAGGGGGGCTGAACTGGCCTCGTTTCCCTCATTAAGAAAATAGCTTTTAGTAAACTGTTATATGTGAGTAGCTCAGTGACACTGTCTGGTGGGAGCCGACACGGTTGTCATGCATTCCTGGTTAATTTTCATTCTCCACTTACACTCTGCTGTCAGGTCAGGTCCTCCTGTTGCTGTGATACTTCCCAGGTTCTGTCCCAGTCTTAGTGTTGATGGAGTTGATTCAGGAGCTGCAGGCTAGGAAGAGGAGAGGAGAAAGAGCCTATGAGATAAACTAAACACTAGATAGATAGCAATCAGCAAAACGCATCACTGCTTGCCCTCCAGGGTGTCACAGAAAAGCCAAGAAGATCATCAAGGACCTCAGCCACCCGAGCCACACCCTGTTCATCCCTCTACCATCTAGAAGATCATCAAGGACCTCAGCCACCCGAGGCACGCCCTGTTCATCCCTCTACCATTTAGAAGATCATCAAGGACCTCAGCCACCCGAGCCATGCCCTGTTCATCCCTCTACCATCTAGAAGATCATCAAGGACCTCAGCCACCCGAGCCACGCCCTGTTCATCCCTCTACCATCTACAAGATCATCAAGGACCTCAGCCACCCGAGCCACGCCCTGTTCATCCCTCTACCATCTAGAAGGCGGAGACAGTACAGGTGCATCAAAGCTGGGACTGAGAGACTGAAAACCAGCTTCTATCTCCAGGCCATCAGACTGTTAAACTGTCACCACTAACCGGCCTTCGCCCAGTACCCTGCCCTGAACCTTAGTGACTGTTACTAGCTGGCTACCTCCCGGTACTAGAACCCTGCACCTTGGAGACTGCTGCCCTATGTACATAGTCATTGAACACTGGTCACTTTAATAATGTTTACATACTGTTTTACCCACTTCATATGTCTATACACACCATCATATACATATATATTTATATTCTGGACTGTGATATTGCTCGTTCTAATATTTGTATATTTCTTAATCCCTTTCTTTTTCTTTTGGGGAATTTTACATTCACGTATTTCTTTGTATTTTGTTAGGTATTACTGTACTGTTGGAGCTAGAAACATAAGCATTCCGCTACATCCGCGATAACATCTGCTAAATATTTGTATGCGACAAATGAAATTCGAGTTAACTTAGAGGTGTTACTGTAATATTCTGTTGCACACCCTTTTGCCCTCAGAACAGCCTCAATTCGTCAGGGTATGGACTCTACAAGGTGTGGAAAGCATTCCACAAGGATGCTGGCCCATGTTGGCTCCAATGCTTCCCACAGTTGTGTCAAGTTGGCTGGTAGTGGATCTCTACTCTGAATAGCTCGTTCCATCTCATCCCACAGATCACGTTCGTGGAACCATTCCTGGACAATCCTACCTAGTCTTGTGGCAATTCGCAGATTGATACATTGTTGCCATGAACGGGATGTGCCCGATTGTATACTCAGTGTACTGTAAATCAAAAATATATTTAGGAAAGTCTAATTCGCCGTTAAAGACATGTTCCGGTACTGGCGAGTATATAGTAAGTATTTTTTAACCCTTCCGCTTTGGGCTGGATGTGTCAATGTGTAGTTCACACACGCATAATCTATGAGCAGAATTACGGTTTTACCTCAATTATCCACAAAATCCTTACTTTTCTGGAAGATGTGTGGTGCCATTGTCCCTACATTTACCCCCACGCGGGCCAGCCCCCTAGCAATTTGAATTTCAACCAATAAGCTTCAGCCCCTCGCCATTTGAGTGACAGCTAGCAAGACACTCTCAGATTAAAGCGAGAGAGAGCAATGACGTGGTGAACACATCTGCACATTTGTGATGTAGAACGCAATTGTCCGGGACCACTTTTGGCTCGTGGACGCTACTTTCAGAACTACTGGCTAAAAAGTATACAAAAGAACCAGAGAATATCTTTTAAGTGATCATTATTTTGACTTCCATTTCAGGCAAGTATTGTGGATGTGATGAATGCTCTTTAAGATATTGATATTGTGTCACAGTTGAGGAAATTGAATGTCCTGTGATGGAGTAATGTAATGTCAATAACCACATTAATTCATTCATCGTTTTTGCAAAGAAACATTTTAATCTTCTTTTAACATTACAAGAGAAGGACATCGATCAAAGTTTCACAGAATTGTGACACAATAGACTTATCCCTTATAAGCGTAGAGCATTTTGGACCCAATTTTTTTTTTTAAATCACCCAACAAGATATTTACACGTTTACTGCTAACAAATACTGTTACTTCAATCCATTTACTGGTTTATGGAGTATGTTGAACCTATATAACTTTGTGTTACAAGGGGAATCAAACATGCACAATTCTCACCACATATTATCATTTTCATACAGCTTTATGAATAGAAAACAAATAAATATGCTTATTACTATCACCAGCTTTAGGACTCCCGGAACAAAATCTAATTACTAAAAGGACTGTCTTGATCAGATAAGAAAAGACAAAGACAAAATTACCCAGACTACACTAATCTCGGACACTCAGATTTAAAATATTGCTTGTGCGTCTGTCCACGAGAGATTTCACTAACAACCCTTCCCTAAACCCCTTTACTAATATCAACATAGTGTCTATATAAATGACCAAGAGTTATTCCTGATCATGTGACCTGAGCAGAGGAAAAACTCTCGTCGTATTTTTATCCTATAACTATCAGTTGTTTCTGGTCAGGTCAAGGGATTAAGGACAACTCCTGGCCCTAGTTCAATTCTATAACCATCTGAGTTTTCAGGAGAAAAAGAAACCTGGCCCTTCTTATATTGAAATAGATGGTTGATATAATACCCCGGTCCAATCTAGTAGTACTACTGCTGAGGATGATGTCGTAGTACTACTGCTGAGGATGATGTCGTAGTACTACTGCTGAGGATGATGTCGTAGTACTACTGCTGAGGATGATGTCGTTTCTGGTGTTTCTTCAGATTGCTAGGGTCGGCAAAGCGTTCCCCACAGAGCGGGCAGGCGTACGGCCTCTCCCCCGTGTGAACGTTCTTGTGGATCTTAAGGTTCCAGTACTGAGAGAAGTGCTTCCCGCACACCGTGCACCCAAACGGCCGCTCACCCGTGTGGGTTCTAAGGTGCGGTTCTAGATTCGCCGGGGAAGAGAACCCTTTACCGCAGAACTTGCAGAGGTATGCTTTCTTCCTTACCACTTTCTTCCTCCCGCATTTGTACATCTCCTGACCCCCCTGTGCCTCATCTGACCCCCCCATTCCGACATCATAACCAGCCAACTCTGACCCCTCTCTAGAACCCATAGAACCTGAGAAGCTTCCGGAGCCTTCTACAGTGAAACCCCTGTGCTGACCCATCTCAGAGCCAGCAGGCCCCATCCTCCCTCCCATGATCAGCATGCCTGGTCCTGCAGGGTAGGACAGGTTGAGGGAGGATGGCCCTGGGACGCTAACGTCACCACTACCACCACTGCCCCCATTGGTCCACAGCGGAAGGGGGTGGCTCTCGTACGACACACGGCCATAGCTGACCTCCGTGGTGTGGTGCCTGGTCGGCCCGGGGTGGTGGTGGGTGTGGTCTGGGGGTGAGGTGTGGTGGGTGGCCTCCAGGGGTAATGCTCCTCCTCTGTAGTCGTCTCTGCTGGACTCCTCTGGCCCTTGAGAAGAGAACACAGCGTCACAATCACACCACTGGCTGTTGTTGAAATCAATGGGAGAACTAAACTTGTGGAATGTCAATGCCATTAGAACATGTTTTCAAAGCTTTATGCTCTGGAACAGGCAAGGATGGATGCAACAGTGTGGTCTTCACATGGGATCTAACTAGCCTTGTGTCATAGGTCTAACCCCTTGATTATCAAGCCCTGCTGTTAGCGCCACTGCCCACTAACCACACACACAGCCCTCCACCCCTGTAGTCTCCACTCACCCTCCTGGATGCTGAGTCCTCCACCCCGTGGGTCCAGATCCTCCACCTTGATCAGCAGGATGTCAGGGTCTCTGTCCTCCACCGCTGCAGACTGGAAACACAGGGACGGACCAGGAATTAGGCATCACAATTACTATTATGCAATGAATCGTATTCATTACTAAATCACACACTAGAACTGTGTGACTGGAATAAATCTACGGACCAACGGATTACAAATTGTGTACATTTTACATGCATGCAACAAGTATCTTATCTTATCTTAAACCTACAGAGGTTTACTGATACGTTATATGCATCTTGTTGCATCATTTGACTGGTGATTGGATGTCTGTTACTCAGAACCTCTTAATACAGGACATCTCCAATGAAATATAGTGGTTATAGTGACCTTATGGTTTGAGTGATAACATTATTTAACAAAGATTAAGTGACCTAGAATTTACTGGAAGATTAACAAAACGTGTCTTGCTCAATAATGACTAATCAAATATTAGCTATTTATGAGTGTTCTTGCAGGTGGTGGGAGAAATGTGTGTGTGACAGACTTGTAAGCAGCTCCAGAAGAGCTTTTCTTATTGGATAATTGTTTGAATCACTTCAGCTTTCCTTTGTCTTGCCTATTCATTTCAATAATGACAGAAACCTCAGTGTAAGGAATGTATTTTATTCATAATAGTTCCATATGTAGAAAAACAAAAAAAACATAGACGAGGCGTTGTAGTAGATGATTATTATTATTTAGAGGAAAGATTGTTATAGTAAATAAACTGCCACTCATTCATAAACTGGCATTAAATAACTTGTTAAAAAGTGAATGTGTCCAATGTCAAATAGCCCCTTAACATTAGATATACAGAAAACAATTTTAAATATGTACACAAAGAACCAGCATCATCCTCTCCAGATTTACATTTTAAGGTTGACATTTACCATGAATACCTTAAATCGGTAGCTTATTTTGGACCAAATTCACCCTTCCTTAGTCCACTGATATGAAATGTCTTATGTACATAATCAAAACCACCTATCATACCCCAAAAAAATTCCACAAGTGCCCATCTATCGGGGCACCTGTGAGTTGTGATTCATGATGACTGACCCTAGATCATTGTTCATTTTGTCTGCCAAATGATAGGTCACCCCTGATTCATTTTTAAGCATATGGTTGAGACCTCCTGGCTAGAAACAGTCTGGTTTCTAAAACACAGTGGAAACTTGATTAGCTTAGTGAATAAGGAAAAGTAAAAAATATATATATTTTACCTTTATTTAACTAGGCAAGTCAGTTAAGAACAAATTCTTATTTTCAATGACGGCCGAGGAACAGTGGGTTAACTGCCTGTTCAGGGGCAGAACAACAGATTTGTACCTTGTCAGCTCGGGGGTTTGAACTTGCAACTCTAACCACTAGGCTACCCTGCCACCCATGCTCTATGTGATGAGTTTACTGCTTAATAAGTAAGTTAGGGTCCCGACCCTGCTCTAGGTGATGCTAATTTGTATTCATTAGGATCTCCACTAGCTGCTGCCCAGGCAGGGCAAAACAGGATTAAAACAATTAAAAATCACATTTTTTTTTATATAAACAATACATCACACAACACATTATTACACCACTACACATCCACAATATTACAATGCATATGTGAGTAGCGTGTGTTAGCATATTAGAGTGTGTTAACGTGTTAGCATATGTGCTTGTGTCTTCACAGTCCACACTGTGCCAGAAATTGTTGTTTTATCTGATACAGAAAAAATTTAATATTTAACTGCTCGCTTGAGTAACTTTGATGTGGAAGAGAGTTCCATGTAGTCAGCTGTCTGAACGGACAGTTTGGTGCATTCAACATGTCAATACCGCTCATAAAAGACAAGTAGGGATGCAGTCAATCTCTCCTCTGCATTGAGCCAGGAAAGATTGACATGCATGTTATTGATATTAGCGCTCAGCGTACATTTAAGGGCCAGCCGTACTGCTTGGTTCTAGGTCAACTGTAATTTGCCTATGTTCTTCTTTGTGGCACGTGACCATATGAGTGGGCAGTAGTGCAGGGGGGATAAAACTAGGGCTCGTGTCCGGGGGATATACGTCTGGATGGTTCCTCTCGTGGTGGGTCTTGAGGTTCCGTATCCAGGCGAATCCTTTCCCACAGAGCTCACAGTGGAAGGGTTTCTCCCCTGTATGGACCCTCTGGTGCTTCTTCAGGTTGCCAGCCTCGGAGAACATCTTCCCACAGGTGTTGCATCTGAACGGCCTCTCCCCTGTGTGGGTCCTCAGGTGGATCTCCACTTTCTTGGGCCGGTTGAACGCCTTGCCGCAGAAGTTGCAGATGAACAGTTTCTCCCGGGCACTGGTCCTGTGGGGGACCTTGCCATCCCTCGTCAGGGGGAAACCAGTGTTGGCGCCACCAGTGTTTCTGCCCCCGCCGCCGTGTGTCCACCCGTTCGCGTCGGAAGTCGACGGCATCGTAATGTCATTGGAGTGAGATTGTGATGGGGCGGACATGTTGCCATGGTTACCCTGGAACCTGCCTCCTCCCCCAAACATTGCAGACATTCCACTGTCGCGACCCCACTTCTCCAGAGGCGCCTTTCCATCCTCCTCCTCCGAGTCGACGTTCAGAACCTCCTCTCGGCTCCCCGGGAGATGGCGGTGGACGGTGACCGAAGCAGGAAGTGCACGGCGGTGCCCGGAATGAAAAGACGCAGCAGCCTCGGCGACTGTGCTGTATGAACAAGATGGCTGCCCAGCCCCAGCCGCCTCTGCCTGGTTACGCTCATTAAAGAACGAGCCCAGCTGCCCCAGACCGTCCCCTCTGTCGTCATCCCCACTGTACATATCAAACGCAGCAGGGTGGGGTTGGTGCAGCAGTCCTGTGTGTTGGGGTTCACTGTCAGACTTAAGGAGAGGTGCCGAGCCACTGACCTCCACACGGTGCCTGTTCCTGGGGCCCTGCTGCTGCTCGGGGTGCTGAGGCTGGCTGAGCTGCTCTGGGCCATGGGCTGAAGTGGGTGGATGGGATGTGGAGTCCCCAGGGCCAGTTCTATCGCTGCCTCCACGAGGTCCACACTCCACCACTCCTGGAGGAGAGAGGAAGGTTAATGAGAGCAAGTTAATGGTTAACTCAAGTCAAAGGTATGGCCAGGTTGAGTAGTGTGAGAATGGAGTGTTGATGTTGAGCAAATGCATGGGGTGAGTAATTGCAATATCTGCAACACAGCAACCAAAGTTGAGACGGACTAACACACTCACCGTCCTCTCCAATCAGTGGTACGTCGTCTGCCTCCGCGTCTCCAAGGGGATCCTCCATCCTCTCCTCTTTGACCAGCAGAGACTCAGGCTCCACAAGCTGCAGATCTGGTGACTGGAAGATCGAAAAGTCGGGAATTAACCGCATAAATATACACCACAACATGGTTGATAATGACCTACTGGTGACTGATGCTGCCAAGTGCTCAAAATGGTTCAAATGGGCCATTGTGTACTGTTGGACTATGCTATAATGGAATATAACGGTGAGCAACCAAATATATTTGTTTTCTTGAAGTGTGTAAGACCTTGACAACCAGTATTACAGTTTTGGTTTCTTGAACTTACCTTGTCTCGGATGGGGTTGGGATGCATCTGAGGACTGTTGTGATCATTACTGGCTCCAGGGCCTCCTGACCACATCCCCATGTGATCGAGTTGTATGTCGTAGACACCACCTACGATTAAAAAACTTTTTTTTTTAAACTTACTTGTAAAAGAAATTGCAGGTTGACTCGAGCTCACATTGGGCTAGATGAGCTTTGTCAGATTTGAATGACCAAAACAAAGGTGGGTCCCAATGACTGTATACAGTGAGTGTGGAAAACATTAGGATCATGCTCTTTCCATGAGGCTGACCAGGTGAAAGCTATGATCCCTTATTGATGTCACCTGTTAAACCCACTTCAATCTGTGTAGATGAAGGTGAGGAGACAGGTTAAAGGAGGATTTTTCTGTAAGCCTTCAGACAATTGAGACATGGATTGTGCCATTCAGAGGATGAATGGGCAAGACAAAATATTGAAGTGCCTTTGAACGGGGTATGGTTGTAGGTGCCAGGCGCAACGGTTTGAGTGCGTCAAGAACTGCAACGCTGCTGGGTTTTTCACACTGAACAGTTTCCTGTGTGTATCAAGAATGGTCCACCACCAAAAGGATATCCAGCCAGTGGTCAAAAACGGGTCATTGATGAAAGAGGACAAAGGAGGTTGACACGAATTGTGCAGAGAAACAGACAGTTCACAACAACATTGGTGCCCAAAGACCCATAAAAGAATGTACAACTCGTTGGTCCATGACACGAATGGGGTATGGCAGCTGACGACCTTACAGAGTTCCACTTCTCTCAGCAAAATAAAAGAAACTGTGGTTGCCTGGTTGGATGAATCACTGTTCCTGCTGTTTCACACTGAGGAGAGGCCTACGGTATGGAGAAAACCACAAGTACATGCATCCATCATGCCAAGTGTCAACAATACAGGCTGGAGGTGATATGATGGTGTGGGGTGTGTTTTTATGGCACACATTGGGCCCCTTGATAAAAGTGGAGCAACGTTTGAATGCCACAGGATATCTGAACATCGTCGCCAATCAGGTGCATCCCTTCATGGCAGCAGTGTATCCATCTGTGAATAGATTTTTTTTCCCAGCAGGATAATGCCCCATGCCACAAGCCTAGGATTGTCCAGGAATGGTTCCACGAACATGACAGCGAATTCAGCTTACTGCAGGAAGGTGTTCCTGTTTTGTACACTCAGTGAAGGTGGCCCCAATGACTGTACATGTGGCCCCAATGACTGTACATGTTGCCCCAATGGGGGAAAAAACAGTCAATATTACACAAGTTCATGGTTTTCCGGGAATGGCTGGGCGTAAAACGTAAAAATGTTGACTAACCTCTATAACGCTATTTTAATGTTTGATTTGTTACATTAAATTGTTCCGTAATGACAAAAAAATTATGGCAATCAGCAGTTTCCTAACTGCCGATAAAAATGTATAACAGCTGAAAACTGCTAGCTAACTAACTTTCTAGCACAAGTCAACAACTACGGGTGGTCAAGGGTTTTGTTTAGAAAGGATACAGCTTGTCAACAGCAGGTTAGAAGAATTAGGTTAAGGTTAGGAAAACAGTTAGGGCAGGGGTCTCAAACTTTTTTTTAACATGAGCTACTTTTTTTTTTTATAGCTTTCTTATTGGCACAGTCTTCACTTCTTTACCCTGCAACCCCAGATCCTTGGTGTACAAGAGATGTGTTCTGTCAATATACCTTGTAAAATAATGGTTATTATAAACTGGGCGGTTCGAGCACTGAATGCTGATTGACTGAAAGCTGCGGTATATCAGACCGTATTCCACGGGTATGACAAAATATTTATTTTTACTCTTCTAATTACATTGGTTACCAGTTTATAATACCAATAAGGCACCTCTGGGGTTTGTGGTATTTGACCAATATGCCACAGCTAAGGCCTGTATCCAGGCACTCTGCTTTGTGTCGTGCTTAAGCACAGCCCTTATCTGTGGTATATTGGCCATATGCCACAGACTGTCAGTTGTTTATTTAAGCAATAAGGCCTAAGAAGCACCATAAAATTATGTTTGGTATTTTCCGGGAATTCTGTTATTTTTTTATTGTTTTGTTTATACTCTCAATATTACAATTATTCATAGAGAAACAACGAAAATGTGTGTTCTGAGTCCATGTCAATGCTTAAATCCCATCAGAAGACCAATTTTTAGGTCTGGGAAAAAACCGAACATGTTTTGATTTGAGTGCAATACCCTTTTAATTGCACATTTAGACAATGAGGAATGTGTGAGTCTCGCGATGCCTACTGCCGCAGCACGTCATGGCATCGTTTGCAAAAAACGCCCATCCGATTGATACAAATAACCGTGATATATTTCTGTCAGGTAAGCCTAATTTGCAGTTAACATTAAACGAGAAGGTTTTTTGGGGAAAGTCTGTCTACCCACAAGATGGTAGATGGTTATCATTACTAGCTACATACAGAGTGATAGACAAAAGCGTGCATCAAACAGACAGGCAATATTTGTGGAAATGAATTGGTAGATAATGTTAGGTTTGGATTTGTATGCCAATAGTGGCTAAACGGGTGAGAATGTCAACGTAGCTTTGATTAGATAGTAGTAGTGAGGAGCTTTGTTTGGCAGTTTGCGATGGAACATGGGGAAAAAAATGCATGTACTTTCAGAATTGCTTAGCGAGCTACTTATAGGTGGGATGAGAACTACTACTGGTAGCTTGCGATCTGTCATCTACAGGGTTAGCTAATTTGCTAAAAATAAACTTTTGACTTCAATAGACCCACGAAAATCGTCCAACAAAATGCCTCGATTTTACGAAATAGAGGCATACTAAGACAACGTTAGCGTGGAAAATATACAATTATAAATTAGTGCAGTAAATGGATTAAAATCCTGGAAATGAATACTGGAAATTAACAAATAACTATGCAAATGGTAACAATTGGTCGAGTACCAGAGTGAGGCTACAAAACAGGATTTTGATTCCTATGTCATGTTCTACAAAAATGACTACTGTACTGTCAGTCGTCCTATTATTTTTGGATTTAGTTTGATAGAACAGTATAAATCAATCAGAATGGAAAAAGTCCATTAAACTTTTTTTTATGCACTACCCAGAAAGCATATTTATAACTTGTATTATTCAGAACCGTCATACCGTTAAAAATACAAAATAAATACTATATTGCTGATATTTTGGCCATGTCAGCCAGACCTATTTTCCAGTGGTGTTTTTTATTTACTTTATCAGCAGGGTAATCAAATAAACTAGTATCAGACATGGTATGATATTACAGTCTTCTTACCAGTTGATGAAGACGACCCTCTGAATTTCTCATTGGTGTTGATATGAACTCTGCTGTTGGGACGGCTGTTCATTGCGCTTTCCCGTAGCCTTCGTTCGGCGTAACCACGGGCCATCTTCAGCTCGAGAAGATTCAGCTTTCGCTTCAAACCTTTGTTCTCCCTTTGGCATTGTGACATTTGCAAACTTACAACCGCATAGTCGTCGTCTACCAGTTTGCAGATTTCTGCCACGGCTGCATTGGCCAATACCTCCATAATGGAAGCTAGCTGTGTCTGGAACGCAAGGCGACTCGACATTTTTTGACGACTGGCTCGCGAGCACTAAAAGTCGATAAATACAGTCTCATGCGATGTATATTGGATATATTGAATCACGCTCACTTCAAATATCGCCAACGACGAAGTGTTTAAACGTAAATAGTGGACTAAAACCAGTAGTTTGCTAGCTCTGTAGCTCCAGTTTCTTCTTCTGTGCTACCAACCTTTCGTCAGCAACAATAAAAAGATTTCCGGGTCACGGAAATTCGGAAATTTTCAAAATAAAAGTTCCCTACGTAATAGTAGAAAAGTGTAATTAACCTGTTTTTATTCACAATATATGAAACATAATTGTCTAAAGGGAGGATAAGGGAGGTAAGGAAATAAATAGGCCATGGTGGCAAAGTAATTACCATATAGCAATTAAACACTGGAATGGTAGATGTGCAGAAGATGAATGTGCAAGTAGAGATACTGGAGTGCAAAGGAGCAAGATAAATAAATACAGTATGGGGATGAGGTAGTTCTATGGGCTATTTACAGATGGGCTATGTACAGGTGCAGTGATCTGTGAGCTGCTCTGACAGCTAGTGCTTAAAGCTAGTGAGGGATATATGAGTCTCCAGCTTCAGTGATTTTTGCAGTTCGTTCCAGTCATTGGCAGCAGAGAACTGGAAGGAAAAGCGGCCAAAGGAAGAGTTGGCTTTTGGGGGTGACTAGTGAGATATACCTGCTGGAGCGCATGCTATGGGTGGGTGCTGCTATGGTGACCAGTGAGCAGAGATAAGGCGGGGCTTTACCTAGCAGAGACTTGTAGATGACCTGGAGCCGGTGGGTTTGGCAATGAGTATGAAGCGAGGGCCAGCCAACGAGAGCATACAGGTCGCAGGGGTGGGTAGTATATGGGGCTTTGGTGACAAAACTGATGGCACTGTGATAGACTGCATCCAATTCGCTGAGTAGAGTGTTGGAGGCTATTTTATAGATGACATCGCCATTTACAAAGTCGAGGATAGATAGGATGGTCAGTCTCACGAGGGTATGCTTGGCAGCATTGTTGCGAAATAGGAAGCTGATTCTAGATTTAATTTTGGATTGGAGATGCTTAATGTGAGTTTACAGTCTAACCAGGTATTTGTAGTTGCCCACATATTCTATGTCAGAACCGTCCCGAGTAGTGATACTGGACGGGCGGGCAGGTGTGGTCAACGATCCGTTGAAGAGCATGCATTTAGTTTTACTTGCATTTAAGAGCAATCTCAAGGAGAGTTGTATGGTATTGAAGCTCGTCTGGAGGTTAGTTAACACAATGTCCAAAGAAGGGCCAGAGGTATACAGAATGGTGTCATCTGTGTAGAGATGGATCAGAGAATCACCAGCAGCAAGAGCGACATCATTGATGTATACAGAGAAGAGAGTCGGCCCGAGAATTGCACCCTGGGGCACCCCCATAGAGACTGCCAGAGGTCCGGACAACAGGGCCTCCAATTTGACACACTGAACTCTATCAGAGAAGTAGTTGGTGAACCAGGCAAGGCAATCATTTGCAAAACCAAGGCTGTTGAGTCTGCCGATAAGAATGTTGTGATTGACAGAGTCGAAAGCCTTGGCCAGGTTGATGAATACGGCTGCACAATAATGTCTCTTATCGATGGCAGTTATGATATCGTTTAGGACCTTGAGCGTGGCTGAGGTGCACCCATGACCAGCTCTGAAACCAGATTGCATAACGGAGAAGGTACGGTGGGATTCAAAATGGCTGGTAATCTGTTTGTTAACTTGGCTTTCGAAGACCTTAGAAAGAGGATACGAAAGACAGGTTGAACAGGCTAGTAGTAGGGGTTGCAACAATTTCGGCAGATCATTTTAAAAAGAGAGGGTCCAGATTGTCTAGCCCGGATGATTTGTAGGGGCCCAGATTTTGCAGCTCTTTCAGAACATCAGCTATCTGGATTTGGATGAAGGAGAAATGGGGGAGGCTTGGGCGAGTTGCTGTGGGGGGGGGCAAGGCTGTTGACCATGTTAGGGGTAACCAGGTGGAAAGCATGGCCAGCCGTAGAAAAATGCTTATTGAAATTCTCAATTATCATGGATTTGTCGGTGGTGACAGTGTTTCCTAGCCTCAGTGCAGTGGGCAGCTGGGAGGAGGTACTCTTATTCTCCATGGACTTTACAGTGTACCAGAACCTTTTTGAGTTGTGCTACAGGATGCAAATTAATGCTTGATAAAGCTAGCCGTAGCTTTCCTGACTGCCTGTGTATATTGGTTCCTAACTTCCCTGAAAGGTTGCATATCACGGGGGCTATTCGATGCTAATGCAGAACACCACAGGATGTTTTTGTGCTGGTCAATGGCAGTCAGGTTTGGAGAGAACCAAGGGCTATATCTGTTCCTGGTTCTACATTTTTTAAGATGGTGAGGAAGGCACTTTTAAAGAATAACCAGTCATCCTCTATTGACGGGATGAGGTCAATATCCTTCCAGGATACCCGGACCAGGTCGATTAGAAAGGCCTGCTCGCTGAAGTGTTCTAGGGAGCGTTTGACAGTAAAGAGTGGTGGTCGTTTGACAGCAGACCCATTACAGATGCAGGCAATGAGGCATGATCGCTGAGATCTTGGTTGAAAACAGCAAAGGTGTATTTGGAGGGCAAGTTGGTTCGGGTGATACCTATGAGGGTGCCCGTGCTTATGGATTTGGGGTTGTACCTGGTGGGTTCATTGATGATTTGTGTGAGATTGAGGGCATCAAGCTTAGATTGAAATTTCAGGGTTTTTGGTGGTCTTCCTAAGCCAGGATTCAGACACGGCTACGACATCCGGGTTGGCAGAGTGTGCTAAAGCAGTGAATAAAACAAACTTAGGGAGGAGGCTTCTAATGTTAACATGCATGAAACCAAAGCTTTTACGGTTACAGAAGTCAACAAATGAGAGAACCTGGGGAATAGGAGTGGAGCTAGGCACTGCAGGGCCTGGATTAACCTCTACATTACCAGAGGAACAGAGGAGGAGTAGGATAAGGGTACGGCTAAATGCTATAAGGACTGGTCGTCTAGTACGTCTGGAACAGAGAGTAAAAGGAGCAGGTTTCTGGGCGCAATAGAATAGAATCAACGCATACTGTACAGTCAAAGGTATGGTAGGATGTGAGTACATTGGTGGTAAACCTAGGCATTGAGTAATGATGAGAGATATTGTCTCTAGAGATGTTTAAACCAGGTGATGTTACCGCATATGTGGAAGGTGGAACTAAATGGTTGGTTAAGGCATATTGAGCAGGGCTAGAGGCTCTACAGTGAAATAAGACAATAATCACTAACCGGGACAGTAATGGACAAGGCATATTGATATTAGGGAGAGGCATGCGTAGCCGAGTGATCATAGGGGTCCAGTGAATGGTTGGGCTGACTGGAGACACAGCGATTCAGACAGCTAGCAGGCTGGGGCTAGCAAGCCAACAGAAGGGCCTCAGAGGGACGTCGCAACGGAGGAAAGTCTGTTTTAGCCTCCTTGTGCGGTGACGTCGATAGACCAGTCTTGATGGATTAGTAGGGTTCCGAGTAGCAGAGGGGTCCAATTACTGCACAACATAAACTTAGTATTACTTTCTTAGCTACAGTTTACATACTGTATCTCCAAAAATCGCTGAAGTTTGAGACTTTTATCTCCCTCACCAACTTCAAACATCTGCTATCTGAGCAGCTAACCGATCGCTGCAGCTGTACATAGTCTATCGGTAAATAACCCACCCAATTTACCTACCTCATCCCCATACTGTTTATATTTATTTACTTTTCTGCTCTTTTGCACACCAGTATCTCTACCTGCACATGACTATCTGATCATTTATAACTCGTGTTAATCTGCAAAATTGTAATTATTCGCCTACCTCCTCATGCCTTTTGCACACAATGTGTATAGACTCTTTTTTTCTTTTTTTTCTACTGTGTTATTGACATGTTAATTGTTTACTCCATGTGTAACTCTGTTGTCTGTTCACACTGCTATGCTTTATCTTGGCCAGGTCGCAGTTGTACATGAGAACTTGTTCTCAACTAGCCTACCTGGTTAAATAAAAAAATAAAAATTAGATCATTTCTGCAGGAGCATACAAGACATTTTTGGACTCGCCTTGTTGTGCTGTGCTCACTTGAACAGGAAGGTGGCGTGGTGGTCCTTCGTGGGCAAATTTTGTCATCAAACTTTGTCATCAAAGTAGTCTGCCATTCTACGAATTTATGGTGCTTTCAAGACAACTGGGAACTTGGGGTGATAAAAAGGTTGAATCATGATGACGTCAGTGATCTTCGTAGCTCTAGAAAGAGGCCAGAGTTCCCGATTTAGAATTCTGAGTTGGATGAAAGTTCAAAATGTATTTTCCCAGTCATAGCTTGTTTTTCCCCGAGTTCCCTGTTGTCTTGAATTCACTAAAGTCAGATTTTGCAGTTCTGAGTTAAGTTGTTTTGAGCGTGGCACAAATCATGTTTCATTGACAGCATGACCAATGTTGAATGTTTATCATTTTAAACTAGGAAAAAAGACCTTTAATATTAGACTTGGGACCACACAGACACTCCACTGAATAGAGTTGCTTCGCAATGCTTGCAGTTTGCCACTGATTCCTTCCAAACAATTCATTGTTGAATTTGCAATTTCCAACTTGTTGTGTAATGTAAATGTCCCATGGCCGATGAGCATCTATAATTTCTCTTCATATAACAAGGATTAAAAAGGATTTGCCGGTAGATTATTGACTTGATTCACGATGATGACTGCTAGCTAAGAGTTTGAAAGTATGATGTTGACATGATCAGTCAAATCAAAGCTACTGTAGATATGTGATTTGCCATTTTATCTGTGCCTAATGACCTTGAGCCTTCTTGGATGGATACTTCTAACGTAACTCTATGGCAGCACATAAAAGGCTTGAATATTTTAGCTCTACCCTTAGACTTGGAGGTGACGTAGTGTCCCCATGAGTGACAGAACACTGAGCCAATCACGGCACAACGCTCTGTATTTTTGCTGGTTTGTCCCACCACAGAAACCATTGAGCTAGGCTGAAACACCTGCATTTTGGAGTTCCCTTACTCAAGAAAACAAAAAAAGGCAGTCCTTGTTTGTATGCGGGATTATTAACTCAAGTGTATATATATTTTATTATTTTGCATTGTTTGCAAACTGATATGTGACTGTTATTAATGTCAAAATAACATGCAAAACAGGCTATGAGATCAGTGAACTCATGTTGGTTGAGTCTAAATCATAGATCTGCACTTGTGTACTGGCACTTTAAATCTCTGCTGACTGACTAATTCAGGACTATGTCAAAATAACAAAAATAACAAAACAATAAATTAACTAATTTAGCTTAGTCTTTGTTTGATACCAGTGTGAAATAAAACACCATTCCATACCAGACTTGCACTATAATTTAGGTGCAGAATTCCTACTAGTATAAGCAGGTGATTGGGTAAGAAGCTTACTGCTTCAAATAAACAATGGAAACAATGTGACCAGTAGATGGGGTGTTAACTGACTGGCATACCTGTAAATTACCTACATTATCCTTTTGATGATGAGCAGGCTGCAGACTTTACATTTAAATCAGCCCAAGGCCAGCCTTATGTGTCAAAACGTGCATCAGGTCAAGCGTTTTGGCTAGACAACACATTTATTTTACATTTTGAGGCAGTACCCTAGTAAGCTGATGCTGCTATTGGTTAGTATAACCCCAATTATGCCTATAGCCTCAATTATGCCTATAGCCTATCAACATGGAGGTTAAAGGATCTAGTGAATAGACTGGACCCTGGTTTTATGGACATTGCTTTTCCTGTACAGTGCAATTTGTACAGTGCAAAAATACAGTAAGACTTTTTTTAAACATTACATTTCAAAATTGCATCCTTGAACAATCGCACCAGTAAATTAACAAGAATCATATCAAAGTAATGATTTATTTTTCTATAGTGTCATTTACATTTTTTACCAGTAGGCTACTATGTGTTTCCATGACCGAGCAGCCGCACAGAAGCCTAAGATTACCATGCACAATGCCAAGCTGGAATTGTATAAGGCTCGCCGGCATTGGACTCCAGAGCAGTGGAAACTCGTTCCTTGGAGTGATGAATCACGATTCAACATCTGTCAGTCCGACAGACAACTCTGGGTTTGGCGGATTCCAGGAGAACGCTACCTGCCCGAATGCAGTGCCAACTGTAAAGATTGGTCGAGGAGGAATAATGGTCTGGGGCTGTTTTTCATGGTTCGGGCTAGGTCCCTTAGTTCCAGTAAAGGGAAATCTTAACGCTACAACATACTATGACATTCTAGACAATTTTGTGCTTCCAACTTGGTGGCAACAGTTTGGGGAAGGCCCTTTCCTGTTTCAGCATGTCAATGCCCCTGTGTACAAACACAATTTGTTGAGATTGGTGTGGAAGAACTTGACTGGCCTGCACAGAGCCCTGATTTCAACCTCATCAAACACCTTTGGGATGAATTGGAATGCCGAATGCGAGCCAGCCCTAATCACCCAACATCAGTGCTCGACCTCATGAATGCTCGTGTCTGAATTGAAGCAAGTCCCTGCAGCAATGTTCCAACGTCTAGTTGCCTTCCCAGAAGAGTAAATCGTTATAGCGGCAAAGGGGGGACCAACTCCATATTAATGCCCATGATTTTGGAATGAGATGTTGGACGAGCAGGTATCCACATACACTACATGACCAAAAGTATCAAAAGGACAAAATGGTTCCTAATTTATAAACAGATTTGATCACATTGTTTTAGTACATAAAGGAACAGCTACAACCTGATTATGCCCAATGATGTTATGGGGTGTTATATATTATAAAAAAAGAGGGTATAGGACATAGGGAAAAAACAAATTCAGAGGGGAGATATAGTTACATTCCAATAAAATGACCGTGTTTTGGCTATGCCAGCACACCAAACAACAGGTCTGTATCATCTGAGAATGTTAGCATACCCAGATGCTCAACTGAGGGGCTTAGTAGTAAAACCAAAAACCTCTTACTCCAAGACACTTCACATGATAATAATAATTCAGTATGTCAGCTAAAAAATGGTTCCCAGACAACCCCATGTGTACATCTCAAGCTACACTGCTACGATTTCTCCCCGTTGTGGACACTCCTGTGTCTGATAAGGTTAGTCAGGAAGGAAAAGCTCTTGTAACATAGTTTGCACTTGAAGGGCTTCTCATTGGTGTGAACGGTCTGGTGCCTCTTCACATAGTTTGCCTCAGCGAAGCGCTTTCCACAGGTTGGGCAGGCGTACGGCTTGTCGGCGTCCGACCTTATGCTCGGCCTCCCACGTTGTGACCCAATGACACCAGAGGAGGTAGAAGCAGGAGCCAACACCCTCAGGTGGTTAGTCTTTGAGCTCCCTCCTTGAACTCTAGCCATTGTTTGGGTGTTGTTGGGATTGTGTGCTGTGTTATAGGCTAGGTACCTCTCGTGGTGAACGCCCATCCTGACCCTGTCTGTATTGGTGGGGTAACCATGAGGTAACTGAGGAAGGCTAGACCCAGGACCAGGCTTTCTATGAACCAGGTCACCAGGCATTAGACGAGACCCTGAGGGAGAAGACAGACTTCCTGTTAGACTCCCACCAGGGGGGTCTCCCACCACTCTCTCTGAAGGCTGAAGCCCAGGGTGACCTGCTCTGTTCATCATAGATACTGTGGTGTTTGTATCATAGGAACAGGAGGGTCCATCTCTATCAGCTCCAGGCCCTGCTTCATCCCTGCACTGAGACTGTGAAGAGAAGGGTCTGGGCTGCAGACTGGATCCCTGACTGGAGCCTCTGTCTCTCTGATGAGCACCAGGACTGAGGTTGTTCAGTCCACCTGTCCACTGGTTGTGTTCTGTGTGGTGGTGGGGTCTCTGTCCCTCGTGGTTAGGTCCTGGTTCCGACTCAGGAAGGAAGAGCGACGGCTCCTGATCCAGCATTCTGATCCGTGACCAGGGTTTGTGACAAGATGATTTAGACGTCCAGTCTCTCCCTCCAGCAACCCTGGACATCAGCAGGTCCTCATGGACTGCAGACTGTAATAACAAATTAAACAGGAAAGTATAAAGGTTTATATAAGAAACTCTTTGTTGTACACACAGAAACATGACATTAAAATGTTTTAACCACAGTCAAGCCCATCTCTAACACTGATTCAAGTACCCAACAATATAGAGCGATTGGAGAGTATTATAAAAACATTCCCACGTGTTGATTCCAGAATTAAATACATTTTGGTTCGACTGAGATAAGGGAAGTCCACGCAATGACACAAAAATAACAAGGGGGTCAGCACAGTCAATTTTGTATTTAATTTCAATAAAATGGTCAAACACTCACATAACGTGAAGTACAGTACGTTTATTGCACAAAATGATACGTGACAAGTACAAAAACTTCACTTCTCACTATGGTAACACCCTTTCTGTAAATCTGGTACCCTCGCTTTGATAAAATGTATTTTAGAATACTTTGGAAAAGGTTCAACATTACATTACACACATCTTCACTACTTCATGTAAAGTAAACATGAATTAAGGCACTATAATTTCCTCATTATAAAACACCAGCATCAAACTACAAGACATAGTTTTCACTTTTCATCAGTAAAGCATTTTTACAGACACCATCAGCATATCATCAACTCTGCCTCATCATACTCATTCTTTCCTCAGTTCACCTCATCCACTTCCCTACTACATCCAAAACCAGCAGAATGAATTACAAACTAACTAGTACTACATGTGCATTTTCTGCTGGTGCATCCTGAGGTAGCTCCTCTCTGAGAATCTCTTCCCTCAGTGGTTACAGGTGCTCTCCCATGTGGACCTTCAGGTGCATCTTCAGCTGGTCCTGGCGTGAGAACCTCTTCTCACACTGGGGGCAGCTATAGGGTTTCTCCCCTGTGTGGACCCTCTTGTGCCTCTTCAGGTGGTGCTGGTGGGAGAACCTCTTCTCACACAGGTGGCAGCCAAAAGGTTTCTCCCCTGTGTGCATCCTCTGGTGGATCTCCATCTGTTTGGGGAAATTGAAGGATTTCCCACAGAATGAACACGGGAAGCGCTTCTCTTTGCCACCGGATCTACTGATAGCGTTACTACTACTATCATGTGTCAATGGGCTTGTGTAGCCATTAAGTGTTGAGACACAGGCATTGTCTGAGGTCTGGTTTAACATTAGAAGAGTGTGAGGAGGACGAAGGCCAGGGAGTGTCTGTGTCGTTGCAGGGTCCATGTTCCAGTTGATAGATCCTATAGAAGGCAGGATGAAGGCAGCATCTGTTAGGGGGTTAACCTGAGGCGCCATCAGTCTCTCTGAATCACAACTATAGGAGCAGGACGGAGCATCGCTAGCCGAGTCAGTGTCTGTTCTCTCCAGCCTCATACCAACACCACCCCGTCCATGCAGATCAAATCTACGCCTCGCCCTGGTCTCAGCCAGTCTGTTGTCCTGGAGACTAAGTTCAGTTGTTGTTTTGTGTTCAACTGTCTGTTTCTGGTTGTGGTTAACAGTGTTGTTCCCCAGCCCAGAGTTGAGGACGCTGTCCCATCCACTGACCTCCACTATATCGCCCCTGGTCCTGTCTTGCTGAGTAATGTTGTCCCCCGGGCCCTTGGCTGCGCCCGTCTGGGTCTGGGAATGCAAGATGGCTGCCCAGTCTCCTCTGTTAGCCTCCAGCCAACCACCTGCAGGAAGAGGTTACAAAATAGACTTTACAAACATGGCAGAGAAAACTATTTTTGGGGGGTCAATTACCTGGTCAAGATCATACATCATAATATGTGTTTTTGTATGTAAACATAAACTGTTCTGATCTCATTTTATTTTAATGTTTTTATTTAACCTTTATTCAACCAGGTAGGCTAGTTGAGAACAAGTTCTCATTTGCAACTGCGACCTGGCCAAGATAAAGCATAGCAGCGTGAACAGACAACACAGAGTTACACATGGAGTAAACAATTAACAAGTCAATAACACAGTAGAAAAAAAAGAGTCTATATACATTGTGTGCAAAAGGCATGAGGAGGCGAATAATTACAATTTTGCAGATTAACACTGGAGTGATACATGATCAGATGGTCATATACAGGTAGAGATATCGGTGTGCAAAAGAGCAGAAAAGTAAATAAATATAAACAGTATGGGGATGAGGTAGGTAAAATTGGGTGGGCTATTTACCGATAGACTATGTACAGCTGCAGCGATCGGTTAGCTGCTCAGATAGCAGATGTTTGAAGTTGGTGAGGGAGATACAGTGCCGTGCGAAAGTATTTGGGTATGTCTCTATCAGTTTTGCACATCGAGAGACTGAAATTTTTTCCCATTCCTCCTTGCAAAACAGCTCGAGCTCAGTGAGGTTGGATGGAGAGCAGTTTTCAGTTCTTTCCACAGATTCTCGGTTGGATTCAGGTCTGGACTTTGACTTGGCCATTCTAACACCTGGATATGTTTATTTTTGACCCATTCCATTGTAGATTTTGCTTTATGTTTTGGATCATTGTCTTATTGGAAGACAAATCTCCGTCCCAGTCTCAGGTCTTTTGCAGACTCCATCAGGTTTTCTTCTAGAATGGTCCTGTATTTGGCTCCATCCATCTTCCCATCAATTTTAACCATCTTCCCTGTCCCTGCTGAAGAAAAGCAGGCCCAAACCATGATGCTGCCACCACCATGTTTGACAGTGGAGATGGTGTGTTCAGGGTGATGAGCTGTGTTGCTTTTACGCCAAACATAACGTTTTGCATTGTTGCCAAAAAGTTCCATTTTGGTTTCATCTGACCAGAGCACCTTCTTCCACATGTTTGGTGTGTCTCCCAGGTGGCTTGTGGCAAACTTTAAACGACACTTTTTATGGATATCCTTAAGAAATGGCTTTCTTCTTGCCACTCTTCCATAAAGGCCAGATTTGTGCAATATACGACTGATTGTTGTCCTATGGACAGAGTCTCCCACCTCAGCTGTAGATCTCTGCAGTTCATCCAGAGTGATCATGGGCCTCTTGGCTGCATCTCTGATCAGTCTTCTCCTTGTATGAGCTGAAAGTTTAGAGGGACGGCCAGGTCTTGGTAGATTTGCAGTGGTCTGATACTCATTCCATTTCAATATTATCGCTTGCACAGTGCTCCTTGGGATGTTTAAAGCTTAAATCTTTTTGTATCCAAATCCGGCTTTAAACTTCTTCACAACAGTATCTCGGACCTGCCTGGTGTGTTCCTTGTTCTTCATGATGCTCTCTGCGCTTTTAACGGACCTCTGAGACTATCACAGTGCAGGTGCATTTATACGGAGACTTGATTACACACAGGTGGATTGTATTTATCATCATTAGTCATTTAGGTCAACATTGGATCATTCAGAGATCCTCACTGAACTTCTGGAGAGAGTTTGCTGCACTGAAAGTAAAGGGGCTGAAAAATTTTGCACGCCCAATTTTTCAGTTTGAATTGTTAAAAAAAGTTTGAAATATCCAATAAATGTCGTTCCACTTCATGATTGTGTCCCACTTGTTGTTGATTCTTCACAAAAAAATACAGTTTTATATCTTTATGTTTGAAGCCTGAAATGTGGCAAAAGGTCGCAATGTTCAAGGGGGCCGAATACTTTCACAAGGCACTGTAACGAAGAAATTCTAATAGCCAGGCGCATCACTATTCCCATTGAAGATGTATTACTGTATGGAGGCTATATGTATTTCTATCTTACCTTGCCCCCCCATCTTTACTCCACTCAGCAGGTCAATGCTCCCTGGTTCATCTTCTATTGTCTCCTCTTTGACTAGCAGCAGATCAGGCTTTCCATCCTCCATGTCTACTGACTGTAAGAGATACAGAGTGAGAGGATGTTGGATCAAGAAATCTGATATGAGCACCCTGCTATGGAGCTTTTGATTGGGCAATGAGGGATTGCGATGAGTACTATGCAAACATGTTAGTTGATTTGATGCTATGCAAACGTGCCGATCTAATATCTTTCCATATAATCTTATTCGTTATGATTTAAAAGGTAAAACTGATCCTAGATCAGCACTCCTACTCTGAGAGGCTTTGTGGATATGGGCCCTGACCTAATGCAATGCAGACAGTTGTTTACAGTGGGCTCACCTCAGTGAGACTGTGTGTGGTCCTGTGCTGCTCAGCTGGTTCCTCTGTGGGTTCAGGAGGAGGTGTAGTCTGGTTGTCCTCCATGACCATGGTCCCCTCAGGGTTCCCCAGACCCTCCTCCTTCACCAGCAGCACCTCTGGACCCTCCTCCTCCTGAAAGAGAGCCATGATACAGATTACACAGACATACACTCCCTCGGGTATGTACACACAGATAATAAAACACACTTTCAACATGGAGTGTTTACCCATCCCCACTAGGTTTGAGTCCTATACTGTAGTTACAGAATGACTTCATTGTTGTTAAATCCATCATGGTGGACATAAATACACTACCATTTAAAAGTTTGGGGTCACTTAGAAATGTCCTTGTTTTAGAAAATAAAGCACATTTTTTTGTCCATTAAAATAACATCACATTTATTAGAAATACAGTGTAGACATTGTTAATGTAGTAAATTACTATTTTAGCTGAAAACGGAAGATTATTTATGGAATTTCAACATAGGCGTACAGAGGCCCATTATCAGCAACCATCACTCCTGTATTCCAATGGCACGTTGTGTCAGCTAATCCAAGTGTATCATTTTAAAAGGCTAATTGATCATTAGAAAACCCTTTTGCAAGTATGTTAGCACAGCTGAAAACTGTTGTTCTGATTAAAGAAGCAATACAACTGACCTTCTTTAGACTAGTTTGAGTATCTGGAGCATCAGCATTTGTGGGTTCGATTACAGGCTCAAAATGGCCAGAAGCAAAGTACTTTCTTCTGAAACTCGTCAGTCTATTCTTGTTCTGAGAAATAAAGGCTATTCCACGTGTATAATTGCCAAGAAACTAAAGATCTCATACAGCGCTGTGTATTACTCCCTTCACAGAACAGCGCAAACTGGCTCTAACCAGAATAGAAAGAAGTGGGAGGGCCCGGTAAACAACCGAGCAAGAGGACAAGTACATTAGAGTGTATAGTTTGAGAAACAGGCCCCTCAGAAGTCCTCAACTGGCAGCTTCATTAAATAGTACCTGCAAAACACCAGTCAACGTCAACAGTGAAGAGGCGACTCCAGGATGCTGTCCTTCTAGGCAGAGTTCCTCTGTCCAGTGACTGTGTTCTTTTGCCCATCTTAATCTTTTCTTTTTATTGGCCAGTCTGAGATATGTCTTTTTCTTTGCAACTCTGCCTAGAAGGCCAGCATCCCGGAGTTGCCTCTTCACTGTTGACGTTGAGCTGTCTGGTGTATGCAAAATAGGGTGAGATCAGATGTGATGTATACTGAAGAGAGTCTCAATGAAAGTCTTAAAATGAAAAGTCCCATTTTGTGTTTATTAACCATCCATATGAAAATCACACATACACAGCTCAACAAAAAATCTGCACGAACTTGATAAATTACATATATTTTCTCATTAAAAAGTGTATTGGGGGGAAAAAATGAAGCAAAAAAATTAAGTTGTTGAATGGAAGTAATGAAACGGGCATTGTGAACATCTTATAGGCTACACAGTACAATGTTGAACAGACATTTTATGCTTATAAATTGAACAAAAAAATAAAAAAGCACCATGAAACTATTTCAACGATTTCACTGAGTTACAGTTAACATAAGGAAATCAGCCTATTGAAATAAATGCATTATGCCCTAATCTATGGATTTCAAATGAGTGGGGTGCCAGGGGAGCCAGGCCCAGACAGACTGACTTTTACCCAACAAAAGGGCTTTATTACAGACAGAAATACTCAGTTTCATCAGCTTTCCGGATACCTGGTGTCAGACGATCTCGCAGATTAATTAGCCGGATGTGGAGGTCCTGGGCTGGCATGGTTACACATGGTCTGTGGTTGTTTTTATTTTACTAGGCAATTCAGTTAAGAACAAATTCTTATTTTCAATGACGGCCTAGGAACAGTGGGTTAACTGCCTGTTCAGGGGCAGAACGACAGATTTGTACCTTGTCAGCACAGGGATTTGAACATGCAACCTTCCGGTTACTAGTCCAACGCTCTAACCACTAGGCTACCCTGCCGCTACCCTGAGGCCAGTTGTACTGCCAAATTCTCTAAAACGACATTCGAGCCAGCTTATGGTAGAGAAATGAACATTCAATTCCCTGTTGGACATTCCTGCAGTCAGCATGCCAATGCACAAGGTGCACATTTGTAATGATCATGCCGTTTAAAATCAGCTTCTTGATTTTATTTTACCTTTATTTAATTAGGAAAGTCATTTAAGAAAAAACATCTTATTTACAGTAGTGACGGCCTACCGGGAAACAGTGGGTTAACTGCCTTGTTCAGGAGCAGAACGACAACTGTTTTACCTTGTCAGCTCAGGGATTCGATTCAGCAGCCTTTCGGTTACTGGCCCAACGCTCTAACCATTTGCCATACCTGCCAAGTGGATGGATTATCTTGGCCAAGGAGGAACGTTCACTAACTAAATAAACTAACTAGATTTGTGCGCGTATGGAACTTTTCTTTTATTTCAGCTCATGAAACATGGGACCAACACTTTCCATGTTGCGTTTATATTTTTGTTCAGTATATATGCCTTATATCACACAATGTCTGGATGCAATATTCTACCCAGGAATATTCTAAAGTCAAATCTGTTACTCTCGTTATTCCAAATGCATCTGTGGCTCTTTTATGCTGACAACAATGACAATTAATCTGTCTTTACTGCAGGGCTTGATCTAAACATCAAAAGCTATTGAGTGGAATAGTTACTTTCTATTTTATGGAGTGGAATGTTTTTTCTGTTGGTGTATCTTGAGGTAGCTCCTCTCTGAGAACCTCTTCCCACACTGAGTACAGGCAAACAGCCTCTCTCCCGTGTGGACCTTCAGGTGCATCTTCAGCTGGTGCTGGCGGGAGAACCTTTTCTCACACTGGGGGCAGCTGTAGGGTTTCTCCCCTGTGTGGACCCTCTGGTGCCTCTTCAGGTTGCCAGCCTGGGCGAAGCACATATCACATTGGGTACAGCTGAAGGGTTTCACCCCTGTGTGGACCCTCTGGTGGACCTCAACCTTCTGGGGGCAGCTGAAGCCTTTGTTACAGAACATGCAGAGGAACCGTTTCTCTTTACTATTGCCTGATGTGGCTCCCCCTCCCGGAGCCTCATCGTTTGAATTCAATACCTGATCAAAAAGTACACGGCCATGTGAATCAGCAGATGCCCTCGACGTTGACACTGGGTCGCGATCCCAGAACATGTGTACAGGGGAGTGGGTCACAACATTTGTATTTGTCTCTAAGCTTCCCCTGTAATCCAAGAAACCTCTGCCTTGTGATTGTCCTTCTACTTGGTGACAATCTGCATTCCATGTGGGAGGAGCGTCGCCCTCCACTTTCACCTCATCAACCACTACAACCTCCCCTTTCTTATCTAGGCACGCTTCGGCGTATACACTACTACTGTATTGGTTCCAGTCCCCTTTAGACAGATCAGTCTGTGTCTCTAAACCAAAGGGCATGTTGCCAGGGTCCACCTCTGTATTGTAAGAACAAGACAGATTATCAACACCAGTGTCTAATGTGACACCATCTCCACGGGAATGAACTGTCCTCTGGCTCTGGTGAAATACCGGTAAGTATTCCGAGACAGGAGCAGGAGGACAGACCAGTCTTCCCAGCACCCGTCTCTCTGGGTCTGATCTGTGGTCGGATCCTGTATGTAAGAGCCTGTGTTTTACAGTTAAAGTCTCTGTGTCGGTCTCTGACTTGATGACGGCGTTCGGCGCTCCACTGACCTCCGTGATGCTGCGTTGAGTCTTGGCCTGGGGCACGGCGGCAGTTGCGGTGTCCTCTGTGGCTATAGGGGGCGATCCAGTCTGGATGTCTCTGCTGTGCCGTGGGTCCTCCTCTCCTTCAAACGTCTCCTGCTTAACCCCAGGACATGCAGCCTCTGCATCTGCAGACTGACACAAAAAGAGGAGGTTATTGAATTGGATAACAGGGAAGTAGGTAAGTCTCACAAGTAGGGCTGTTGCGGTGAGCATATTAACGCCACACCGGTGGTTACGAGTCACAAAGGCAGTCCAATAGGTTTCTCCAAGCTCCAATGCTGCCGATGGTAATTAGTAGAATACCAAACTTGCTAACTGCCTGGTACTCAGCACTCTATTGTCCCTCTAATCACTCTGACACTAATGCAAATGTAATTGGAAATCTAAATCAAACACGTCATGAGAGCCCATGAGCTCATGTTTGCGCAACATTTCTATAGGCTATGCAACTGCGTGGAAAAAAACAGAGCGATGGCCTCTATTAAAAAGAGGATCCCATCAGCTTTTGATTGGCTAGGCCTACTATATTTAATTAAAGTTTCCTAATATTAAGCACATTGTTTATCTTTACAACAGGAGTATAATCTACCTGGCTGGCATGAAAATGAAGCACGGGAAAATCGTCCTCCATTCGCTGTTTAAGTGCATAGTGCATAGATGACATGTATTTTTTCAGCTGCCCCTGTTGAGACAGGTGCATGATAATGGTCCATTCTAAATCAGAACACATTTCACACAGAGTGCCTTTGGAAAGTATTCAGACCCTTTGACTTTTTCCACATTTTAGGTTACAGCCTTATTCTAAAATTGATTAAACATTATTCCCTCGTTAACCTACACACAATAGACCCATAATGACAAAGCAAAAATAGATTTTTAGAAATGAATGCTAATTTACAAAAAATAAAACACGGAAATATCACATTTACATAAGTTCAGACCCTTTACTCAGTACTTTGTTAAAGTACCTTTAGCAGTGATTACAGCATAGACTCTTCTTAGATATGACACTACAAGTTTGGCACACCTCTATTTAAGGAGTTTCTCCCATTCTTCTCTGCAAATCCTCTCAAGCTCTGTCAGGTTGGATGGGGAGTGTTGATGCACAGTTATTTTCAGGTCTCTCCAGAGATGTTCGATTGGGTTCATGTCCGGGCTCTGGCTGGGCCACTCAAGGACATTGAGACTTGTTCTGAAGCCATTTATGTGTTGTCTTGGCTGTGTGCTTGGGTTCGTTGTCCTGTTGGAAGGTGAAATTTCGCCCCCAGTCGGAGCGCTCTGCAGCAGGTATTCATTAAGCATCTCTGTACTTTGCTCCGTTCATCTGTGCCTCGATCCTGACTAGTCCCCCAGTCCCTGCTGCTGAAAAACATCCCCACAGCATGATGCAGCCAAACCCATGCACCATAGGGATGGTGCCAGGTTTCCTCCAGACTTGGCAATCAGGCCATAGAGTTCAGCCACTGTGTTCTTGGGGACTTTCAAAGCTGCAGAATTGTTTTGGTACCCTTCCCCAGATCTGTGCCTCGACACAATCCTGTCTCTGAGCTCTACGGGCAATTCCTTTGACCTCATTGCTTGGTTTTTGCTCTGATATGCACTGTTAAGTGGAGGACCTTATATAGACAGGTGTGTGCTTTTCCAAATCATGTCCAATCAAGTTGAAGAAACAACTCAAGGATGATCAATGGAAACAGAATGCAACTGAGCTCAATTTCAAGTCTCATAGCAAAGGATCTGAATACTTATGTAAATTAGGTATGTGTTTTATTTTAAATACATTTGCAAAAAATTCTAAAAACCTGTTTTCACTTTGTCACTATGGGGTAATGTGTGTAGATTGCTGATGATTTTGTATTCATTGGATTCAGTTTAGAATAAGGCTAACGTAACAACATTTTGACAAATTCAAGTGGTCTGAATACTTTCCAAATGCACTGTATATTATTTAGTATACCTAAAGATGAGATAAAACCAAAAATAGTGGGATGGGGATATTAGCCTATCACTTCTGAATTATATTATCACTTGTGAATGATGCCCAGCATAAGGCAAGAAACAATGTTTTTCTTGAATTACTTTTTCTAATCATTGTCGCACAACTCATGTTTTATTTATTTATTTATTTTTCACCCCAATTTCGTGGTATCCAAGTAGTAGTAGTTACAGTCTTGTTTCATCGCTGCAACTCCCGTACGGACTCGGGAGAGGCGAAGGTCGAGAGCCACGCGTCCTCCGAAACACAATCCAACCAAGCCACAGTGCTTCTTGACACAATGCACATCCAACCCGGAAGCCTGCCACACCAACATGTCGGAGGAAACACCAAACACCTGGCGACCTGGTCAGCGTATCACGAGTGCCAAATAACGTCTTAAAATGAAGCACATTAATCTGCTTTACAAGGGGTGTAGAGCCTAACTGACATACACAAGCAGCGTGTGAGTGTTTGGAGAGCCATGCGAGTGAGAGGTGCTTCGGATCGCGCAGCACTCAATATGAAGGGCACAACCGCCACTGGCCTCAAAGGGTATGGATTTTTTTCAAGGATGCATTATGGCCACACAAAGGGGATGCCGCGGTGAAATGAGAGACTGATCACGTGTGTACTGCGCAAAAAAACTAAGTAGAGCTCATGCCTTTCAAGCAACTTTAAAAAAAAAAATAATTAGTCGCATCATGCAGCCTTACAATGTATTACAATTCAAAACATATAGCCCAACGTTTGTAGAACTAAAGTTATATTAATAACTCAAAAATTAAGAATATAGGATTACTTACTTATTTGTTAACCGCTCAAACACAGAATAGCCGCATGTGCGCACTCCATCAAATAGTTGAGAAAATATCCTTTCGATTTTATTCAGCTTTGTTCAATTGTATTGTTCATACTATAAAACGATGTCACGGAATCCTAAGCAAATCTTGTCTGCTAAATGAACTAGTGTAGCCCACAGCCATTTGGCATTGCCAGATCAGGGCCTAACATAAGGACAACTCCGAGTATGCTATTCTGTTCTTGTGAAATAGACAACATGTTCTTCATATCATGCTTCTTTAGAGCTGTCTAAAATACATAGATTTGTTGTGAAGGTGTAGGCTATATTACATGGATGTATTAGACTTTTAAATGTAGATGTTCCAAAGGTCTGCATCAGTGGCTTGTAGGCTTTGTGTGGAAGCCAGGTTTGCTTGACAATCACTGGCTGATGAAATTTCGTGACCGCCATAGCCCTACTCACAAGCTCCCCTATGGCAGATAAATAACGATGAACTTGTAAGCAAATTAATAGCTGTAGGTATAGGTGCCTGAGCAATGGAGCAGCTGCACCCCCACTTTCAAAATAGGGGTGCAAACTGATGTTTTTGCGCACCCACTTTTATACCAGAAAATGAATGTTGTTTTCAATGATTAGTAACGTTTTGAGCTAGTCTATTAAAATAGATATACTAAATATACAAACGTATGTGGACACCCCTTCAAATGAGTGGATTCGGACAATTCAGCCACACCCGTAGCTTACCGGTGTTTAAAATCGAGCACATCGCCATGCAATCTCCATAGACAAGCATTGGCAGTAAAATGGCCCTACTGAAGAGCTCAGTGACTTTCAATGTGGCACCGTCATAGGATGCCACCTTTCCAACAAGTCAGTTTATCAAATTTCTGCCCTGCTGCCCCGGTCAACTTTAAGTCCTGTTATTGTGAAATGGAAATGTCTAGGAGCAACAACAGCTCAGCTGCAAAGTGGTAGGCCACACAAGCTTACAGAACGGGACCACCGTGTGCTGAAGAGCAAAAAAATTGTCTGTCCTCGGTTGCAACACTTACTACCGAGTTCCAAACTGCCCCTGGAAGCAACGTCAGCATAAGAACTGTTTGTCGGAGCTTAATGAAATGGGTTTCCATGGCCGAGCACCCGAACACAAGCCTAAGATCACCATGCACAATGCCAAGCGTCGGCTGGAGTGGTGTAAAGCTCGCCGCCATTGGACTCTGGAGCAGTGGAAACTCGTTCTCTGGAGTGATGAATCATGCTTCACTATCTGGTAGTCTGATGGATATATCTGTGTTTGGCGGATGCCAGGAGAACACTACATGCCCCAATGCATTGTGCCAACTGTAAAGTTTGGTGGAGGAGGAATAATAGTGTGGGGCTGTTTTTCATGGTTCGGGCTAGACCCCTTAGTTCCAGTGAAGGGAAATATTAACGCTACAGCATACAATTACATTCTAGATGATTCTGTGCTTCCAGCTTTGTGGCAACAGTTTGGGGAAGGCCCTTTCCTGTTTCAGCATGACAATGTCCCCATGCACAAAGCGAGGTCCATACAGAAATGGTTTTTAGGACTGGCCTGCAGAGAGCCCTGACCTCAACCCCATCTAACACATTTAGGATGAATTACAACGCCAACTGCAAGCAAGGCCTAATCACCCAACATCAGTGTCCAACCTCACTAATGCTCATGGCTGAATGGAAGCAAGTCCCTGTAGCAATGTTCCAACATCAAGTGGAAAGCCTTCCCAGAAGAGTGGAGGCTGTTAAAGCAGCAAAGGGGGGGGACCAACTCCCTATTAATGTCCATGATTTTGGAATGAGATGTTCGACAAGCAGGTGTCCACATACCTTTGGCTATGTAGTTCATGTCCATGTTATATATAGGATATAATAGCTCACAGATGGCATTTTGCACCCCCTCCTCCCGTCGACTCAAGATGAATGGTTTTGATCACTAAAGTTTTTGCTTCGTTTCCACGTGCCACTGTTTTGGTTCAGTGCAGTTAGAAAGCACTAGTTGCACCACTGGTGTTTAACATAAACAATTTTATTTTGCAGATTCCTTTATCTATTTTGTTGTGCTGTTGTATCGTTGTTAGAGTAGGAGGCTACTAGTATGCAGTCTGTATATGAGTACATTTCTTTTTCGTATGAAGTAGCATTTATGAATGAAAAGGTGATGTCATCTTTTTTTGTCACAAATAATGCAAATTTAATGTGCAATTTGACAATGTTTTTTATTAACCTGCCAAGTACAACATTTAAATCCTTATTGAGTAAAACAATATAATTCCTCACATTTTTGATATCATTATCATTCTTTATCCTTGACAGTTTGGCCTGTTAATCGATCACGGTGGGTGGGATTGTTCAGGGGAGGAGCAGAATATTTGAAAGTCACAGGCATGTTTAGGTTTCAGATCTGTCAATTCATTATTAGGGATGGGATTTTCAGGGAAGGGGGAAGATGAGTACTCTAGTAATTAAAACACATTTTCAATATAAAACCTAAGAAAATGTTCTGTTCATATGTATTCCCCCTGTTAAGAAACAAAGTAGAATGGCAGGAAAATTGTTTTAAAAAATGCTAAGAATTTCTTGGAGAGATCCCCCAGACGCCAAAGCTTTTGCACTGTCACTTTGAGAAAAAGTCAGGCGCCCATGGCTGAGATGAGCATTTCTGAAATAAACGGGCCATGTTGGATTATCTGTCATTTTTTATGTCACACTATGACACTAACCTCTATCACGATAATCTGCTGAGTTGAGGTTCCACTCCCCTCATGTGGAGCTACGGGTTGGTCATCTCTCCACGCTGGTTTCACAAAGCTCCTGTGGCTTCCAGTGAGATGTCCTTCACCTGAGAGAGTGATTGAGGAAAAAGGAGTGGTTAAGTTAGGTACAGTCAATGCTCAAAGCTATATTGTACACAGTCTACAATTGGCAAAGATGTAAGGAAACACCTCATAACTTCTTGATACACTATTTATTGATTGACTTACTATGTTCCATGCTCACATTCTTTTCAGTATGACAATAGGACATTCAGCAAATCAATAATCTTGTTAGAATATTATATTGTGTCTTTGTGCAATAATAAAAGTGTTCTTAATTGACCTGCCTGATAAAATAAATAAAAATGTGCAAGATAGCCAAGTAATCAGGGGAAGTGACCAGAAACTGACCAAGACCCAATTCTGGGTAACGCATCTGAACACTTGGAGAGGGTAACATAGCAACAGCCCCAGACTTCTGCAAAATCAAAAATTACCTCTCGTCATTCCTTTGTATCTTTCGGGGATCTTGACACTATTGGGACGACTTGCGAGGACGCGCTCCCGTGCCACCTTCAGTTCCAGCAGCTGTAGTTTCCTCCGCAATGCCCTGTTTTCTTTCTGGCTTTGAGTTATTTCCAAACGAAACACTGCATAGTCGTCGTCTACGAGTTTACAAATCTCTGCCACAGCTGAATTCGCTAGAATCTCCATGATGGAGGCTATTTGAGTGTGAAAAACCATACAGTTAGCCATTGTTAGCAGCTACTAGCTAGCGTTATCGAGATAACATATATCAACCAAGTCGAACGCGAATTAAACAGTACATGGGGTACGTATGTGATGCTGTGCAGTTACATTAGTCATATTCTGAGTTCCAGGGTGTTAATAAACGTCTAAATAAAACCGCTAACGTGGAAATGGTTCTTGGTTACAGGTCGCTTCCGTTTACAGTGAAGATAAAGGATCTTATTGGGTGGCGTCATAGCTCAAAGGGTGTGGTTAAATAAATAAAAAATATGCGTACCCTGCTTTGAAATACGGTACTGCTTAAAATTGTAATTATGTTAAAAATCACATTTTTTGTGTTGGAATGGTGTGAACATATACTGGTCGTTAACATTTACGCGAGTAGCTCATCCTCTATAAGGAAATAGCACGTGTTTTTTAAACCTTTAATTGAGAAAAGTTTAAGGTGGGGTTTTAAGTGTTCTCAAATGTATGTTTTGGCCACAAATACGATTATTAGGGATGTGCACGGTTATTCGAATATCCACAGTATGCGAATAGTTGTGAGTATAAATACATTCATTAAAACATCCGTCTGACAATGGGTGGGTATAATTTATAGAACGTTCAACGGGAATGTGTTCCAAAAACTTTGCCAACAAACAATACATACAGAGTAGATTTGCCAATTCATGTCGCAACTAGCTTCCGAATAGGCATCAAATCACCACGTAGCTTATTCTTAATGTTTGTCCATAGGCTACCAGAGTGAGGACAGACATTTTTCGTAATAAACATGGTGAGTGAAAAATTAAATAGCAACTTTGTATGCGTTGTTTGTTGGCAACCTTGTTTACGAAGTTTTTGGAGCAGAGTCCTGTTGTAACGTTGCACAAATTATACCCACCCTCTGACAATCATTTTAAATGATTCATTTAATAAAACAAACTTTTCAATGTAGTTATGACGTGCGCCCCGTAAAGACTAGTAGCCAACCGGTAGGCTTCACGTGTAGCTTATGTTGGCCAATCAAACTGGCAAATAGGCTCAATGTGTCTCAAGTACGTGACAGTTCACTACTGCAATGTACAATGGAATAAAATTACGTAATTAAACGTTTTTGAAACGATTAGGAGTTGGCTACAACCAGCAACCAATGGGTAGACTGTTGTTTACAGAATGTTGAAGATAGCACCTCAATTAACCTACCTTGCCAAGCTGTCTAGGATACTCCAGGGAAGACAGGCAAATATGGGTGGTGTGTGTTCTTCACTGGTTGCCCTTTTCTTGTGGCAACAGGTCACAAATCTTGCTCCTGTGATGGCTCACTGGTATTTCACCCAGTAGATATGGGAGTTTATCAAAATTGGGTTTGTTTTTGAATTCTTTGTGGATCTGTGTATTCTGAGGGAAATATGTGTCTCTAATATGGTCATACGTTTGGTAGGAGGTTAGGAAGTGCTACTCAGTTTCCACCTCATTTTGTGAGCAGTGTACACATAGTCTGTCTCCTCTTGAGAGCCAGGCCTGCCTACAGCGACCCTTCTCAATAGCAAGGCTATGCTCACTGAGTCTGTACATAGTCAAAGCTTTCCTTAAGTTTGGGTCAGTCACAGTGGTCAGGTATTCTGGCACTGTGTACTCTCTGTTTAGGGCCAAATAACATTCTAGTTTGCTCTGTTTAAACAATACAAATCCTCTGTGTCAAGTAAATATATTTAAGTTTTCTCATGATTTGGTTGGGTTTAATTGTGTTCCTGTCCTGGGGCTCTGTGGGGTCTGTTTGTGAACAGAGCCCCAGGATCAGCTTGTTTAAGGGACTCTTCTCCAGGTTCATCTCTCTGTTGGTGATGGCTTTGTTATGCAAGGTTTGGGAATTGCTTCCTTTTAGGTGGTTGTAGGTGGTCTTTTCTGGATTTTGATCATCTCTCTCTCCCTCCATCTGCTCGCTACCATCTCACCGGCCCCTCCGCAGCTGCAAGAGAGAGCCAGCGTCTCTTCCTCATTCGGCAGTACTCCGGTTAAAACACAACTTAAAAAATGTCTGGATATCCGTCCAAAATTCATACTATTTGAATAGTGAAATTATTTCAAACCCCCATCTCTAACGGCTATAGGATGAGTCAACAACATTACTTGGGTATGGGTTAACATAGGGTTTCCCAAACTCGGCACGAATTGCTATTTGTACATGTAATGAATTTGCAAAACGTATGATATGTTAGGAATTCCAATTTGTTGTCGCTAATGTTAGCTAGGCTAGGGATCAGGAGTTTTGTTAAAGGGTGAAGGGTTAGCTAAGTAGTTGCAAAGTAGCTCAAAAGTAGTATGTCGTTGTCCGTGATGAGATTCGAACACCCAACCTTTGGGTTGCTAATGTTTGTTTTATACTCCAACCTGTTTTTAGCCATAAGTGACCTTCTGTCTTATGTAACATACCAAATTAACATACTATATTGAACAAAAAATAAGAACGCAACATGTAAAGTGTTGGTTTCATGAGCTAAAAGAAAAGATCCCTGAAATGTTCTATATGCACAAAAAGCTTTTTTCTCTAATACGTTGTGTAGAACTTTGTTTACATCCCTGTTAATGAGCATTTCTCCTTTGCCAAGACAATCCATCCACCTAACAGGTGTGGCATATCAAGAAGCTGATTAAACAGCATGATCATTTCACAGGTGCACCTTGTTCTGGGGACAATAAAAGGCTACTCTAAAATGTACAGTTTTGACACAAAACACTATGCCACAGATGTCTCAAGTTTTGAGGGAATGTGTAATTGGTATGCTGACTGCAGGAATGTCCACCAGAGCTGTTGCCAGAGAATTTAATGTTCATTTCTGTACGATAAGCCTCCTCCAATGTCGTTTTAGAGCATTTGGCAGTACGTCCAACTGGCCAAACAACCGCAGACCACATGCAACCACTGTTGCCCAGGACCTCCACATCCGACATATTCACCTGTGTGTCGTTTGAGATAAGACACCTGATGAAACTGAGGAGTATTTCTGTCTTTAATAAAGCCCTTTTGTGGGGATAACACTTTTTTTAACCTATATTATTAAGATAACAAAGACTATGGAGGATTTTACGCACTTGTAAACTTCTGATTGGCTTGTCCTTGTGCCACAGTGGGTGGGCCAGTCTCCCAAGTGGGTGGGCCTATGCGGTCCTGGGCCCACCCATGGCTGCGCCCCTGCCCAGTCATGTGAATCCATGGATTAGGACCTAATGAATTTATTTAAATTGACTGATTTCTTGATATGAACTGTAACTCATTGAAATTGTTGATTGTTGCGTTTACATTTTTGTTCAGTATAATTTGAGTGTCCCGGATTTATGTTTACTATGTTACGTCTAGTCTAAAGCTTTTAAATATTTTGGACAGTATTTTTGTCCTGCTTCTGTGAAAAGTTTGGACACATGTGCCATGCACATTGCATGAAAGGTGTCAGTGATTGTAGGAAGCCTGTTTCGGAACATCAAGTTATTTAAAATGACTGCTTGTTTTTTGTTTATAATTTCGTTAAAAAAAACATCTTCCACTTTCCCCTGTTGGACCAAACTGACAAATCACAGGAATTTTGATCGCTGTCCGTGGTTCTGAATCCGCTTGAAGGCTATATTAGCATGTTTATTTATTTACCTTTAATGTGGTAAGTCATTACTGGCCATATCAACGGCAATGGTAGGATATATATATATAGATAACAAAGACTATGGAGGATTTTACGCACATGCAAACTTTTCACAGGAGCTGGAAAAAGATCCCGTATAAAGAGAGAGGGGGAATGTCAACTCTCCTTTATACTGCTCATATATATATATATATATATATATATATATATATATGTATGTATGTATGTATGTGTGTGTGTGTGTATTCTCTTTATACGGGATCTTTTTCCAGCTCCTGTGAAAAGTTTGCATGTGCGTAAAATCCTCCATAGTCTTTGTTATCTTAATAATATATGCCCAAGGGGAGCAATTATGGTGCCTGTAACTATTTAGACAGCCTATTTAAAACAAGTTCCTGTTTCGTTTTATAAAAAATTGATTAGAATTATTCACTGTCTTTTCAGGACCATGCCAATCAAAAATGGCACATGTAGAAATGACCCGAATTGCGGGCTGCAGTTGCACACTTCTACAATTTATCTTCTTAAAATATAACATTAACCACACTGATAACATTAAAGTAGATAATAATGAATGACTTTATTCCATCTACATCACCTCAGTAATGTAAATATTCAACTGTATTTGTTCTAGCCTAGATTTTCTGCCTCTATAAAAACAGGTATTTACACAAGACTGTTTTAAATGGCAAGTTAACAAAGGGTAACCCCTTAACAGTTGTTGACTTCAGCCTGCCTTCTATAGAATCTATCAACTGGAACATGGACCCTGCGACAACACAGTCACTCCCTGGCCGGAGGAAAGGAAGGAGAGAGCAAGGACCGTGAGAGGCGGTTGGGAAAAATCGTTTTGAACGATCATCCAACACGGAATTCCAAGTCAGAAACTCAGGCATCTTTCTCGACCACTGACGTCGTGATTTGACCTCGTTGACCATCAGATGCAGGTACCATCAGTCACAAGTGCTAAACCAACTGATCTATTTTGTTATCAAAGCTCGAGTTTTGAAATATAATATGGTCTGATTAACAATATTGGCAGGCCAATCATATAGCTAATATGCTGTGATAATGTATTAGGCCCTACTGCCCAAACCTCATTCCTACAGAACTGTTTGTGTGAGGTTAATGTAAAACAAAAAATCTGAGCAGTAGATCTCAGCTTGCTTTTTGACTGCAAAAGTGATCTTGACTCAGAAAAGGTTGGTGACCACTGGTCTAATGCCTGGTGACTGGGTTCATAGAAAGCCTGGACCTGGGTCTAGCCTTCCTCAGTTACCTCATGGTTACCCCACCAATACAGACAGGGTCAGGATGGACGTTCACAACAAGAGGTACCTAGCCTATAACACAGCAGACAATCCCAACAACACCCAAACAATGGTTAGAGGATGAAGCTCAAAGACTAACCACCTGAGGGTGGTGGCTCCTGCTTCTACCTCCTCTGGTGTCATTGGGTCACAACATGGGGAGGCCGAGCATTACGACGGACGCCGACAAGCCGTACGCCTGCCCCACGTATAGAAAGCTCTTTAATGAAGCAAACTATGTGAAGAAGCACTGGACCATTCACACCAAGGACAAGCCCTTCAAGTGAAAACTATGTTACAAGAGCTTCTCCTTCCTGAGTAGCTTTATCAGACATACGAGTGTCCACAATGGGGAGAAATCTTAGCAGTGTGGCTTGAGATGTACACGGGATATCTGGGAAACATCCTTTAGCTGACATTATGGTTATGTGAAGTGTCTTTGAGTAAGAGTTTAATTAAGAGGGTAATTAACCACATACCCCTCATTAACCTGTTGCACCATCTGTTGTAACTTTAATGGGCTACAGAGTTACTGTTTACAGTTCATTAATTGAGCTGTATCTACAGATATTATTTACATATGTAATTGTATTAGAATTCGTGTGTTGGGGATTGAGAGAACTACATACAAATATCTGTTGTATTGGTTAGTATAGGATTACACTATTGACTGCAAGTTCCAGAATACCTTGCAACAGGCCAGAGAGAGAGAGAGAGAACTCGCCAGTTATGTACAAGTGATTATCCTGACTTTCGCTAGCAACTTTCTTTTATTGTTTTGTAGAATCTAAAGTTGTTAAATGTGACATGAACAAATGGTACTACTAAAATAAGTTTTCATTTCAAACCTGACATCCCAAGTCATTACTTTGAAGGTATTTATTCTATACCATCTGTCTGTCTGAATTACAACTATAGGAGCAAGATGGCACATTGCTAGCCGAGTCAGTGTCTGTTCTCTCTAGCCGCATAAGGACACCTCCCTGTCCACGCAGACCAACTCTACGCATCGCCCTGATCTCAGCTAGTCTGTTGTCATGGAGACTAAATTCAGTTGTTCATTTGTGTTCGACTGTTTGTTTCTGGTTGTTTCTGGTTGTGGTTGGCCTCCAGCCAACCACCTGCAGGAAGAGTTTACAAAATAGACTCTACAAACATGGCAGAGAAAACTTAACGTTATGACTAACTACTGTTCACTGAAGGAGGGAAATGAGGTGCATCATACTACGGGGAGTCGGTTGAAGGATCTACAATCACGCCTGGGAAGGCCAATGAAATCCGTGCCTACCTGGAAGCCCTGCCTTCCACAGATGATAACCGTGAGACTCAGATTCATTACTTCAATTTAATAATGCTTTTCACCAAGCCCTGGAATGGGCGGCACGGGGCCAAACAGGTGTTCTACCTCATTTCGCTCCTTCAGGGAACAATAGTTATAGTCTTGACGCTACGTTTCCTTTCAATCAGTCAACTTTGGTACAACATACTGTGGGGAAATATAATCACGCCCAAAGCCACCCCAACGGACACTAAATGAAATGGCCCAAGACAGACCACCCAGACCTGACCACGCTAGATGGGGCAGTCCAGATGCAGCACACAGAGTGTCCTGCCTGGTTACTTCCCCTGTCACAGCCGTAAGCACACTGTGGGCTACACTGGGAGCTGTGACATCCAAGCAATAAAATATCACGTGTTTGGAGATGCCCAACTCACCACAGCACAAATATCTCCTATAGTCAACCCGTTAAACAATGCCAAGTGATTGCATACACCGCTAGGTAAACCTAGCCCCTTGTGCTGCTATATGCCCGGGGGGGGGGAAAAGCAGGTCATATAACCAGATATATCCCTGGACCGTTCAATGTATGTGCGTAAAGCTCTCAGGGGACACAGGGCACGTAACCGCTGTTGCTATTCAGAAGCAAAAGGAGGATGTGAAAAGAGAAATAGCTAAAAAAAAACTGTAGGACATAGCCATGACTTTTGGGGCAAAGGTCACATTTGGACGCAATATCACCTTAGAGTTCCCCAAGGCGAACTGAGTACAGGGAGGGTGTACAGATAACACGTGGAAGTCCCCAACACATTCAGCCGAAGCCATGAGCAGGGAGGTGTTTTAGGAGAGGATCTTCAGAACCATCAACTCCAAAGGCTCAAAGGGGGGCAGCACACAGTGCCTCCAAAACCAGCGCCAAGTCCCATATGGGCAAATGGGTTTAGAAACCGGTCTGAGACGATGTACACCTTTTCAGGAACCTCACAATCAGGGGGTGGGCCCCCGGTGAGGCTCTGTCAATTCCCACGACACACTGAGATAGCAGCCATGTACATATTTATTGTGGAGAATGCCTGTTTCTGCTCAAAAATCTCCAGTAGGAACATAAGGATGTCCCTCACAGAGCACTGAAAAGGAACAAGTCCTTTATCTTGGTACCAGAGATCAAACACTTGCCACTTATACTATATAGACCTCTTGTGGAAGGTAGCAGACTGAATGGATTAATAACATTCAGCAGTAAACCTCTAGCCATCAGATTGGCCCTCTCAGGGGAAAGGCCCATAGGAACCAAATCTCCAGCCATGCGTGCCTGGTACAACAGGTCCCTCCCGGCACACCTTCTCCAATGTGGGCTGAATCAGAACCACTGGCAGAAACATTTAAAGGAGGGTCCGAGTTCACTGGTGTGCCAGAGGGTCCGTTCCCAATTGGGGGAATGGGGTCACTCATTGTGAAAAATAGTCGACACTGCGCTTTTTCTCACGATGTGTAAAGATCTACGTCTGCCCTGTAGTCTCCACTCATGCCGTGACCACCTTGCGGGACAACACCTGGCGCATGAGAACTCCTTGCGACAGTAGCCGGGGATCCCTCCACTGGGCCAGTGCCTGAAGGCATGTCGGGGACACCTGAAATGACCAGTTTAGGTGGTGTTGTGACTTTTGGCTAATTAATATTCAAGATAATTTACTGATTTAATTAATTGATCAGGTTTATTTGATGAATTTGGTTATCTAAATAATCTAAGAGGGGCACCATTAAGTTTTGGATATAGAGACACCGTTTAATTAACTAATCATTTGTCAATTTACTATATTCTCATTCTCAACAGTTGTCGAGCTCTGAAACCTCAAGAACCAAATTGCTTAAAAATTAACTCAATGTCACAAATAAGTCAAGGTTTTATTTGCTAGACTAAATGAATTGGAAAATTAGGTAGTTAAAGACACAATGTAAGACAGGGTACAATGGGGTACAACAGTTATTGAGGTGAGAAGCCCCACAGGTCAATATGAAATAGGTTTCCGTACTCAACTCAAACAAATACAACAGGACATTCACAGGACTTTTGAGAATGGCATGATCTTACTCATTGAAGGAGAAAATGTCGACATAGGCTTTCGCAACTGTGAAACTCTAGAGCTCCCCAACCAGGAATAGACATGATCTTGGCTGCCGATTAGCATCTGATGTGGACAGTCCTGGTATAGTATTGACCATGGGTTTGTAAATTAGACCTGCTGTCTTACAACACCCAATGACTTCCACCACTTTAAACATACATAGCACCACTTTCAGAGGAAATGAATAATGCAATGGGGTAATTTACTTGTATGTTGCCTGCCCAGTAGGATTCCGTTAGGATAGGATGAAGCCGGGACAGAGACGAAAAAGGCGTGTTGTCCAAGACTCTTTCTCCCTCTCAGTTCTCAGTCCAGGAAATGAAAGTCTATGAGAGCTCTTCTGTGCAGTGAATTCTTCCTCTGCTGCCAGCTGGGATGGATAGCGAACTCGGTCAGTTAGTCTCAAATGCAAATAGTGCATTCCTGCAATCACCCGCAGCAAGAGCGACATCGTTGATATACAGAGAAAAGAGTCGGCCCGAGAGTTGAACCCTGTGGTATCCCCATAGACTGCCAGAGGTCCGGACAACAGGCCCTCTGATTTGACACACTGAACTCTATTTGAGAAGTAGTTGGTGAATCAGGTTGACATATTGTTCATCAGGTGCAATGAAGAGATTAAAAATACTGATGGCTGAACCTACCAGCACAGCAAAAAGTCAGGTAAACAACCTCCAACCGCCAAAAGGACCAACAACATGTACAACGGCTAAAGTAAGTAAATATCATTTTACTCAACATTCTGGCTTGTAGACAACTGCATCTTTTGTAGGGTGACTTCAGTCAGACCGAAAAAGCCATGCAGTAACCATGGTAAGACAAGGTAGCTTCCAGCTTTAATTAAGCTAACTTTCCTTGCTAGCTTACAGCTGAATTTACTACCCTAGTTCTTTGTTTGTGATAATATGCAAACCATAATGCAAAATATGCTGATTTCAAAGACTATTGTCACCAAAAACGTTATTAATTCACTTCGTCTCCCTCGCCACCCCAAAAAAATTAACTTGTCTTCCTTCCTTTGCCTCCCATCTGGTTTCCATTCGATTCCATAGCAACAAACGCAGATTCTAGCCACATTCTGCCTACGAATGACATTAATTTCGTAGACAGTGCACGCTATTATACAAGAAGAGATTGTTTCTTCTATGCAAATGTTGTTAATCAGTACAAGAAAATAATATTCTCTTAGTACTTGCCAATAAAGTAAGTCCTAAATGGAAAGGAAAACAAGCTCAATTACTCAATGCATGCATACACTCCAATTGAATAATATGCATTCACCTGTATAGTGAATAGATCTAGGCTACATCTTGATTTACCCAGTGTATCAATACAGATTTTCCATTCAAATAAAGGATGACCATTATGTTGTTTTCTAGTTAGATTGGTAAAAAAAAAAGTACATTTGAATATAATATTTCAAATAGAATGATATTGAACTCAAAAGATGCCCAACGATTGAACAGAGCAGTATCTGAGTTGATCTGACTGGATCAAGTGCCATTCTGTGACTGGCAAATACGCCTTTTTTGTGGTATCAAGTATCGTGATACTAAACCTGGTATCGATGTCGAAGTCAAAATTCTGGTATCGTGACAACACTGAATGACATAATGACAAACTGAAAACATGTTTTTTGAAATTTTAGCACATTTATTGAAAATGAAATACAGAAATATGTCATTTACATAAGTATTCACATCCCTGAGTCAATACATGTTACAGCAATTACAGCTGAGTCTTTCTGAGTAAGTCTCTCAGAGCTTTACACACCTGGACTGTACAATACTTCCATATTATTCTTTTAAAATGTATTCAAGCTCTGTCAAGTTGGTTGTTGATCATTAAACAATGGATGGGACTAATCCTGGAAGCTGTTTAAATCTGCATTCCAGGTTTTAGTTACCACCGGCTAAAACTATGACGTTGAAATGCCTATCTACTCTGTTCCATCTCACTGCGCAATCCACTGTCTCAACAGCCCAGCCAGACAATTTATCTCCACTGTACAAAGAAATGTCAAAAGAAAACAGGTCAAACGAAATGCAGCTAGTTTTCAGTCTTTCCAGCTTCAGTTTGAAGTGATTGTGTTAGCTGTGTTGTTAGCTAGCTCCTCTGAACAAGTGTCCTCATGAGAGCACATTTTCTATGCCAGGTGAAATCGCGCATCATTTAGCTCATTGTTATGGATGTATCCAAATAAATGTCACTAATAGACAGCTTATGTAAATGCAGCTACTTTGTTGTTATTCTGCCTGCATTGTTTGACGTGACTAAGTTAGCCATAGTTGGATAGCTAGCAAGCAAGGGATAAGAACATTGAAAATATGAAGAGTGGTAGGTACTCAGTGATGTGTTGTTGGATTTGCCCCAAACATAACGCTTTGTATTGAGGACATAAAGTTAAAAAAAATGCCAATTTTTTTTGCTGTTTTAATTTAGTCCCTAATTGCAAACAGGATGCATGTTTTGGAATATGTTGTATTCTGTACATTTCTTCTTTTTACTCTATCATTTAGGTTAGTTTTGTGGAGTAACTACAATGTTGTTGATCCATCCTCAATTCTCCAATCACAGCCATTAAAATATAACTGTATTAAAGTCACCATTGGCCTCATGTTGAAATCCCTGAGCGGTTTCCTTCCTCTCCGGCAACTGAGTTAGGAAGGACGCATGTATCTTTGCAGTACCTGGGTGTATTGATACACCATCCAAACTGTAATTAATAACTTCACCATGCTCAAAGCAATATTCAATGTTTTTTGTTGTTGACCTATCTACCAATAGGCGCCCTTCTTTGCAAGGCATTGGAAAACCTCCCAGGTTTTTGTGGTTGAATCTGTGTTTGAAGTTCACTGCTCAACTGAGCGACCTTACAGATAATTGTACTGGGTACAGAGAAGAGGTATTCATTCAAAAACCATGTTAAACACTATTATTGCGCACAGAGTGAGCATGCAACTTACATGACTTGTTAAGCAAAGTTTTACTCCTGAATGTATTTAGGCTTGCCATAAGAAAGGGGTTGAATACTTATTTCAGCTTTTCACTTTTAATTCATTTGTAAAAATGTCTAAACTTAATTCCACTTTGACATTATGGAGTATTGTGTGTCGGCCAGTGACACAATCTCAATTTAATCCATTTTAAATTCAGTCTAACACAACAAATGTGGAAAAAGTGAAGGGGTGAGAACACTTTCTGACGGCATTGTACGTCTCAACAAAAACTCTGCATGAACTTGATAAACTGCCTTCATTTTCTCATTAAAAGTGTAGTTGAATGGAAGTAATGAAATAGGAATTTGTGACCATCATATAGCCTATACACACTAAATAACAGAATATTTAGGCTTATATATAATATATATATATATATATATATATATATATATATATACACACCTTCATACCTGGCTGGATGCAGTAATCTACCCAGGAATATTCAACACTGAAATATGTTACTCTCGTTATTCCAAATGCATCTGTGAATCTTTTCTAATAACAATAATGAAAATTAATCTTTGACTTTAATGCAGGGTTTGATCTAAACGTCAGAAGCTATCTTGTGGAATGGTTACTTTCTATGTTGTAGAGTGAATGTTTTTTAAGCTGGTGTATCCTGAGGTAGCTCTTCTCTGAGAATCTCTTCCCACAGTGCATACAGGCCAACAACCTTTCTCTCGTGTGGACCTTCAGGTGCATCTTCAGCGGGTTCTGGTGGGAGAACCGCTTCTCACTCTACTGGCAGCTGTAGAGTTCTCCCCTGTGTGGACCCTCTGGTGCCTCTTCAGGCTGTACGAGTGGGAGAAGCGCATCTGACACTGGGTACAGCTGAAGGGTTTCACCCCTGTGTGGACCCTCTGGTGAGTCTTTACGTTCTGGAGGCAGCTGAAGCCTTTGTTACAGGACATGCAGATGAACCGTTTCTCTTTACTACTGCCTGATGTTGCTCCCCCTTCCTGAGCCTGGGCCCTTTGGTCCTTTGAGTTCAATACTTGATAGAAAAGGATGCGGCCGTGTGAATCTGAAGGCCCCATCGACGTGGACACTGTGTCGTGATCCCTGAGCGTGTGTAAAGGGGAGTGGGTCGCAACATTTGGCTTAGTCTCTAAACTTTCCCTGTAATCTAAGACATCTCTACCTTGTGAGTGTCCAAGTCCAAAGTGAGTCTTGTCTGCATTCAGTGTCAGAGGAACGTCGCCCTCCATTTTCACAGTCACTTCATCTATGACTATAACCTCCCCTTTCTTATCTAGGCACCCTTCAGAGTATACACTACTACTATACCGGTTCCAGTCCCCTTTAGACAGATCAGTCTGTGTCTCTAAACCCAAGGGCATGATGCCAGGGTCCATCTCTGTTGTGTATGAGCAAGGCAGATCATCAACACCAGTGTCTAACGTGTCACAACAGGAATGAACCATCCTCTGGCTCTGGTGAAATACCGGTAAGTATTCCGAGCCAGGAGCAGGAGGACAGACCAGTCGCTCCAGTCTCTCTGGGTCTGATCCGTGGTCAGATCCTGGGTGTAAGAGCCTGTGTTTTACAGTCTCTGTGTTGGTCTCTGACTTGAGGAATGCGTTCGGCGTTCCACTGAACTCCGTCATGCTACGTCGGGTACTGGGCGGCGCTGGGGCGGAGGTGGTGGGGACCTCTGTGGCTACATGGGGAGCTCCAGTCTGGATGTCTCTGCTGTGTCGTTGGTCCTCCTCTCCTCCAGTCCTCTCCAGCTTGACCCCAGGACCTGCAGCATCTGCATCTGCAGACTGACATAAGAAGAGAAGAGGTTATTACCGGCACATGAGACTAATTGGATAACAATGTCGTAGGGAAGTCTCTCAAGCTATACTTTCTTCCGTTTGGTATATCGGCATCGAACATGTCACCCTCCCTAGGAAAGGGGGTAACCTTGATAATTTATTGTTAAAATGAGAGGCTGCCTGGATCTTTAATTTAAAGGTCCTTGCTCCCTTTCACCCTAACATAAGAGTTTGATCTGAAACCATTCTTGTGATTGTGTTTTTGCCATCCATTATAAATAATGTTTGTAAGCCTATGTCGCCAGATTATACTACGTGGTCAAAAGTATGTGAACACCTCTTCAAATGAGTGATTTGGCTATTTCAGCCACACCCGTAGCTGACAGGTGTATACAATCAAGCACACAGCCATGCAATCTTTATAGGCAAACATTGGAAGTAGAATGGCCCGTACAGAAGAGCTCAGTGACTTTCAATGTGGCACCGTCATAGGATACCACCTTTCCAATAAGTCAGTTCATTAAATTTCTGCCCTCCTTGAGCTGCAGCGGTCAACTGTGAGTGCTGTTATTGTGAAGTGGAAACCTCTAGGAGCAATAACGGCTCAGCCGCAAAGTGGTAAGCCACAGAAGCTCACAGAACTGGACCGCCGAGTGCTGAAGCGCGTAATAATCGTCTGTCCTTGGTTGCAACACTCACTACCAAGTTCCAAACTGCTTCTGGAAGCAGCGTCGGCACAAGAACTGTTTGTCGGGAGCTTCATTAAATGGGTTTCCATGGCTGATTAGCCGCACACAAGCCTAGATCACAATGCCAAGTGTCGGCTGGAGTGGTGTAAAGCTCACCACCATTGGACTCTGGAGTGATGAATCACGCTTCACCATCTGGCAGTCCAATGGACGAATCCGGGTTTGGCGGATGCCAGCAGAACGCTACCTGCCCGAATGCATAGTGCCAACTGTAAAGGTTCGTGGAGGAGTAATAATGGTCTGGGGCTGTTTATCATGGTTCGGGCTAGGTCCCTTAGTTCCGGTGAAGGGAAATCTTAATGCTACAGCATACAATGTGATATTCTAGATGATTCTACACTTCCAACTTTGTGGCAACAGTTTGGGGAAGGCCCTTTTCTGATTAAGCATGAAAATGCCCCAGTGCACAAAGTGTGGTCCATACAGAAATGGTTTGTCGAGATTGGTGTGGAAGAACTTGACTGGCATGCACAGAGCCCTGACCTCAACCCCATCTTACACCTTTGAGATTAACTAGAACGCCGAGCTGCGAGCCAGGCCTAATCACCCAACATCAGTGCCCGACCTCACTAATGCTCTTGTGCTGCGGGGACTTGCTTCCATTAAGCCAATGTTCCAACATCTAATGGAAAGCCTTCCCAGAAGAGTGGACGCTCTTATAGCAGAAAAGGGGGGACCAACTCCATATTAATGCCCATGATTTTGGAATGAGATGTTCGACAAGCAGGTGTCCACATAGATATACACTACATGTAATCCATTCGTGCTTTTCATATAATTCACGTACCCATAGCAATAGTAAACATTAGGCCATAGCAATGGTACAAAAATAAACAGACATGGACACTCCCAAGGCAGGTGCATGTCTAATGGTGCTTAAGTAATACAAACTTATGCTCCTAATGCACGTCTAATGTACCTCACTGGACTAGGTAATGGCTTCCCTTAGCCTAATGACCTAGACACATATAGAGTGCACTTATTCTGCTTACTACTATAAGATGTATAATGTGCACACATGTACTGGAAAATTTCCAACACAACGCAAAGTAGACACTGCCCGGGGGAAATCATGTGAGGCTGTGCAGTTAAATTACTCATATTTTGAGTTACATGGTGTTAACAAACGTCTAAACAACAACAAACGCTAACGTGGAAATTGTTATTGGTTCCTGTTCACTTCCGTATCGACTGAAGAGAAAGGCTCTTATTGGTTGGCGTCATAGCTCAAAGGATGTGGTTAAATGAAGTATTTATGTGTATTGTTCTTTGAATTACGGTACAGCTTATTACCACAAATCTCCTATGATCAATACCTTTCAAGATGACAGCAGACTAGCTTTCTAACAGTGTGATAGGGAGACAACAATAGAATGTAGATTCCATCTACGGCACCTCAGTAAGGTAAATATTCAACTGTCCTTGTGCTTCGGTCCTTCTTATGATAATTATTACAATACGGTGCGTTGCGGAAGTCTTCACCCACCTTAAACTTCTCCATTTGATTGTGTTACAACCTGGAATTTAAATGGATTTAATTGTAATTTGTCAACAATTTATTGAAAATGCTCTGTCAAAGTGGGACAAAAGTTCTAACATTGTTTGAAGATTTATGACAACTAAAACATTTTTATACCTTGATTACATAAGTATTCACCCCCTGAGTAAATACTTTGGTAGTGATTACAGTGTTGAATCTTCTTGGGTAAGTCTCTTGAGAGCTTTGCACACCTGTATGCTATTGTGCAACATTTGCCCAATATTCTTTTCAATTCTTCAACCTCTGTCAAGGTGTTGGGGATCATGGCTAGACAGCAATTTTATGTCTTTCCCTAGATTTTCAAGCAGATTTAAAGTAAAAAATGTAACTTGGCCATTCAGGAACGTTCACAGTCTTCTTGGTAAGCAACTTCAATGTAGATTTGGCTTTGTGTTGTAGGTTATTGTCCTGCTGAAAGGTGAATTCCTCTGAGTGTCTGGTGTAAAGCACACTGAAGCAGGTTTTCCTCTGGGATTTTGCCTGTGCTTAGCTACATCCTGTTTCTTTTCATCCTGAAAAATCCCAGTATTTGCTGATGTCAAGCATACCCATAATGCAGCCACCAACATGCTTGAAAATAAGGAGGCAGTCACTCAGTGATGTGTTCTGTTGTGTTTCCCCCAAACAGAAGGCTTTGCATTTAGGCCAAAACATCCTTTGCTGTGTTTATTTTGTAGTATTACTTTAGTGCTTTGTTGCTTACAGGATGGATGTTTTGGAATATTTGTATTCTTGTCATTCTGTCATTACCTACAGTGTTGATCCATCCTCAATTCTTCCATCTCAGCCATTAAACTCACCAATGAGTTTTAAAAATCACCAATGGCCTCATGGTAACATCCCTGAGCAGTTGCATTCCTGTCCTGCGGCTCAGTTCAGAAGGATGACTATCTTAGATGTGTCTGGGTATAATCATGTCACACAGTGATTCCTTATGATCACATATGTGATATGTCTAGAGAAATTTACTCCTGAACTCATTTAGGCTTGCCTAAACAAAGGGGGTGAAAACTTATGCAATGATTACAGTATATTATAGTTATCCAATTTTTATATTTAAAAAAAATCTTCCACTTTGACAGAGTATTTTGATTAAATTGTTGACGAAAAAAATTACAATTAAATCCATTTTAACTCCAGTTCGTAACAAAATTAGGAAAAGTCTAAAAGGGGAATGAATGTTTAGTTTACCCCTTATATAAGTTACCACAAAAATATGCAGAACATTTGATTGTATTGATATATTCTGATTTTAAAATACCAACCCAACAGGGTAGAATGAAGCACAACAGGGTATTTGGTATTTTATTAGGATCCCCATTAGCTGTTGCAAAAGCAGCACTTACTCTTCCTGGGGTCAAGATGAAACATAATACAGAATGACATACCGAACATCAATAGACAAGAACAGCTCAAGAACAGAACTACATACATTTATAGAAAATGAAAGCAATAGGGTGGAACAAACAGCAATAATGAATAGATGATTTAAACAATTAAATATTTGATTTAAGGTCTGTACAAAAATTGTTAAAGATTTTACTGAGTTACAGTTCATATAAGGAAATCAGTCAATTGATATAAATTCATTGGGTCCTAATCTATGGATTTCATATGACTGGGAATACCGATATGCATCTGATATGCATCAGTCACAGATACCTTAAAATAAGGTAAGGGCGTGGATCAGAAAACCAGTCAGTATCTGGTGTGACCACCATTTGCCTCATGCAGTGTGACACATCTCCTTCACATAGAGTTGATCGGGCTGTTGATTGTGGCCTGTGGCATGTTGTCCCACTCAATGGCTGTGGGAAGTTTCTGGATATTGGCGGGAACTGGAACACGCTGTTGTACATGTTGTTCCCGAGCATCCCAAACATGCTCAATGGGTGACTTGTCTGGTGAGTATGCAGGCCATGGAAGAACTGGGGCATTTTCAGGTTCCAAGAATTGTGTACAGATCCTTGCGATGTGGGGCCTTGCATTATTATGCTGAAACATGACGTAAAGGCGGTAGATGAATGGACCACAATGGGCCCGACAGGATCTCATCACGGTATAGCTGTGCATTCAAATTGCCATCGATAAAATGCAATTGTGTTCATTGTCCGTAGCTTATGCCTGCCCATACCATAACCCCACCGCCACCATGGGGCACTCTGTTCACAACATTGACACGCGACGCCATAAACGTGGTCGGCGGTTGTGAGGCTGGTTGGACATACTTCCAAATTCTCAAAAACAACGTTGGAGGTGGCTTATGGTAGAGGAATTAACATTCAATTATCTGGCAACAGCTCTTGTGGACATTCCTGCAGTCAGCATGCCAATCGCACACGCCCTCAAAATTTGAGACGTGACATTGTGTTGAGTGACAAAACTGCACATTTCAGAGTGGCCTTTTATTGTCCCCGGCACAAGGTGCAACTGTGTAATGATCATGCTGATTACCTTGACAAAGGAGAAATGCTCACTAACTGGGATGTAAACAAATTGGTGCACAACGTTTTTGCAAAGTACGTTTTTTGTGCGTATGGAACATTTCTGGGATCTTTTATTTCAGCTGATGAAATATGGGACAAACACTTTACATGTTGCATTTTATATTTTTTGTTGAATGAATGAAATGGTTGAAAAACATTACACCTATAATAATAATGAATATTGTGCATTAGTTTACTTTCTATTTATTTGATGAAATAAATAAATAAACTTTTTAAACATTGTCAACCTGAGTTTGTAAAACATGAACAGATGTATTGTTGCTAGCCAATAACATTACTAATTACAATTATATATGCACATGTCATTACTTACATTAGACTATGTAACTAATTAATCATTGTAATGTTATTAGCAAATGTATCTAAATATGTATAAAATATATTATTCAAAGAGAAATGAATATTGACATTGGTCATTTATTTGCCATTTTTTCAAACAACAGTTTACAATCTTTAGGTGCATAATCCTAACAGGGTGGAACCTTAGAGTGGAATAATTTTGCTTTACACTGTTTTTTCCCCCACCAACAAATGATACTTCCTGAACATGGTGCCATTGTAGGAGGGGGCTGTTTTTTTAAAGGGGAATTCAGTTTCTCTATATTAATTTAGCCACCTCCACAAAATATATGTACATTTAGTTTTTATATTTTTGGAGAGACAAGTTTTAAATGGATAGTTGCTGGCCTAACAGTTAGCATGTATTTGCGCTAATGCTAGTAGCGATGCATTCCACCCCCCGGCTAGGTTTACTGTCTCTCTAAAAAATAGGTATTTACACAAGCCTGTTTCAAATAACTTAAAAGGATTAATGAGGGGTATGTGGTTAATTACCCCCTTATCCTAAGACACTTCACATGATAACTATAATATTTCATCTAAATAACAGTTCCAAGACATCCCCATTTGTACATTTCAAGTGATATGATTTCTCTCAATTATTAGACACAACTATGTCTGAGAAGGCTACTCCTGCAGTGCATACAGGGACACTGCCTCTCCCGTATGGACCTTCTGGTGCACCTTCATATTGTGGTGGTGGGAGAACCTCTTTGCACACTGGGGGCAGCTGTAGGGTTTCTCCCCTGTGTGGACCCTCTGATGCCTCTTCAGGTTGGACGATCTGGAGAAACTGGCAGGGCAGAGATGGCAGCTGAACGCTTTCTCCCCCGTGTGTATCCTCTGGTGGATCTCCACCTGTTTGGGGAAACTGAAGGATATCCCACAGAACGAACATGGAAAGCACTTCTCTTTGGAGCTGCCACCTTTACTGATTCCGTCTCTACTACGGTCATGTGTCAATGGGCTTGTGTTGCCATTTAGTGTTGAGGCACGGGTATGTTCTGAGGTCTGGCTTAACATTAGGAGAGTGTGAGGAGGATGAAGGCCAGGAAGTGTCTGTGTCGTTGCAGGGTCCATGTTCCAATTGATAGATCCTATAGAAGGCAGGCTAAAGGCAGCATCTGTTAGGGGGTTAACCTGAGGCGCCATCAGTCTCTCTGAATCACCACTATAGGAGCAGGACAGAGCATCGCTAGCCGAGTCTGCGTCTGTTCTCTTCAGCCGCATACGGACACCTCCCAGTCCCCGCAGACCAATTGTATGCCTCGCCCTGGTCTCAGCCAGTCCTGGTCTCAGTTCAGTTGTTGTTTTGTGTTCCACTGTCTGTTTTTGGTTGTTATTAACAGTGTTGTTCCCCAGCCCAGAGTTGAGGACACTGTCCCATCCACTGACCTCCACTATGTCATCTCTAGTCCTGGCCTGCTCAGTGATGTTGTCCCCTGGGTCCTTGGCTGCACCGTCCTGGGAATCCAAGATGTCCGCCCAGTCTCCTCTGTTAGCCTCCAGCCAACCACCTGCAAGAGGTTACAAAATACTTTCCAAACGTGGAAGATAAAATGTAACGTTATGACTATAAATACTGTTCCCTGAAGGAGGGAAACAAGGTACAACATACTATGGGGAGTCGCACACTCGCCACTTCGATTGAAGGATCTACAATCACGCCTGACAAGGCCAATGAAATCCGCGTAACACTGGACACCCCGCCTTCCACAGGATTCATTCCTTCCTTCAATTTAATATCTCTCAAGGTTTGACAAACTTTTTTAGCCACAAGTAGTGCAGACTTTTTACTTGTTCGAAAGCAAACCTGCCCATACTCCTGGGACAACAGGACTCTGCGCAACGTGAGTTGTCAGGGTCCTCGCCTAAAGGGCAAATGATATCCCAGATCCAAGGCTGCCTGGGCCAACAGAGAGGCACAAGAATCAATGATAAGCCCTCCCAGCGCACCCTCTCCAACGTGGGCTGAATCAGAACCACTGCCGGAAATGCATAAAGGAAGGTCAAAAGGTCACTGGTGCGCCAGAGAGTCTTTCCTAACGGGGCGCTTGGGTCCTTCGTGCAGGAAAAAAAGACGACAATATGCGACAATTGCAAGAAAATGTGCAAAGATCTGTCGGCATTGCCGAACCTCTCCCATATCTGGGCAACCACCCAGGGGTGTAGTCTCCACCCTTGACGAAAAGGGCCCCCCCTGGATAGCAGATCCACCCGAGTTGAGGCAACCAGGAACATGCATCACCTGATGTGAAAGCAAATGTGCACTGCTCCACCACAACAGGGAGCGAGCCAAGGTGAGGAGGAGGAGGGTCTGCCCATGCCTGTTGATGTATTATATATACATTTAAGTAATTTAGCACACGCTCTTATCCAGCGTGACTTACAAGAGTGAGAGCGTACATTTGTGTACCATTTTCATACTGGTCCCCCGTGGGAACTGAACCAACAACCCTGGCATTGCAAGCACCATGCTCTACCAACTGAGCCACCATTGTTAGATACGACCAGCACACAGTGGTGTAAAGTACTTAAGTACAAATACTTGAAAGTACTGCTTAAGTAGTTTTTGGGGGTATCTGTACTTTACTATTAATATTTGTGCCTACTTTTACTTTACTACATTCCAAAATAAAATAATGTACTTTTTACTCCATACATTTTCCTTGACACCCAAAAGTACAGGAAATGTGTCAAATTCACACACGTATCAAGAGAACATCCCTTGTTTTCCCTACTGAGTCTGATCTGGCGGACACACTAAACACAAATACTTAGTTTGTAAATCATGTCTGAGTGTTGGAGTGTGCCCCTGGCTCTCGTCAATTAAAATAAAAAATAAAATTCTGCCGTCTGGTTTACTTAATAAGAAATTTGAAATGGTTTATACTTTTACTTTTGATACTTAAGTATATTTAAAATCAAATACATTTAAACTTTTACTCAAGTAGTATTTTACTGGGTGACTTTCTTGAGTAATTTTCAATGAAGGTACCTTTTACGGGCTCTCTGTGACACCGTCCATACTTCTCGAATTCAGTAACCCTCGCACACCGCGCCCCGTCTGTCGTGACCACCTTGCGGGACAACACCTGGCCCATGAGAACCCCTTGCGACAGTAACCGGGGATCCCTCCACTGGGCCAGTGCCTGAAGGCATGTCGGGGACACTGGAATTGACCGGTTTAGGTGGCGAGATGCATCCAAGCGTGTTGCTAGCCCCCAACACTGGAACAGCCTCGTGGGAATGACCACCATCCATAGAAGCATCATCCCCAGTAGACGCAGGAACTGGTGAAAAACCAATTTGGGCCAAGCAGAGCTGGAAACCCAACAACCTCTCCGGGGATAGAAAAGTGCAATTTAAGGATGAGTCTAACTCGAGACCCAGGAATGGAATGTGCTGAGACAACTCTTTTTCTGGTTTACAAAAAAACCTAGAGAATGAACATGGGGCACTAGCCTCGGTGTGAAACACTGCTTGTTCCTTTGACTGCTATCTCACGCCAATCATCCTGATAGGTCAACACACTCAGCCCCTGGCCCCTCATGGAGTACCAAAAAATTATGCTACTTTCATAGCGTGAGGAGGTGGCTGTCCCCAAACTAAGTCCTCTTCATCACCCGAGGAAACCCCCGAAAGTGTCCAGGGACACCATGGCGTCATCCGAACATGGGCCCTGTATGTCACCGAACCCACCGGCTCACCACCTCCCTGCTGGGAGGCAAGTTCCACCTTTTCCGACAACAGCCCCAAGCCCCTCTCCACTTCCTGCACCTCGGTTCCAGCCAAGTTGCCGGATTCTTGGAAAGGAAAGTCGCAAAGAATGATACACGTCTTTCCAGGGAGTTTTCACACATTATGTGGCAATGCGCACACGGACTGGTTCGCATAGTATGACCGCATGACTGGGGGCGTGATCGTGACCCTGAACCCGGCTTAGCCATTGTCGTCTCGGTCGCTTTCTTAGCCATCTTACTCATTGCTCCAGAAAACTGAAGAATAATTAACTGTTTGGGATTAGGAAACTAACGATACCAAATACAAACTTCAGCACACAACGTCCAGGGGGGTGAGCACACTCTACCACAGTCTCGTTTCCCAATTGTTTGTTTTAGTAGCGTTAATTGTTCCACCTTGTTCACACCAAGGTGAAGAGTGGAATAGTTGACGGAATAAATCCGAGCCTCGCGATTATCACCTGTGGAAGGACGGGGCTTCCAGCGAGGTACAGATTTCATTGGCCTTGTCAGGCGTGATTATGGATCCTTCAACCAGTCACGAGAGTGCGACTCCCCATAGTATGTTGTACCGAAGTTGACTGACTGACGAGGAACTCCAATACATTTTTCAGTCAATTACCTGGTGAAGTTCATGTTTTTGTATGTCAACATAAGTTGTATTCATTTCATTTTATGAATGAAGAAAGAATCATGCAGGCGCATCACTATTACCATTGAAGAGGGCTCTATGCTGACTTTTTATTTTTATTTTTACAAGGAGTATGTAAGTTGAAAAATGTAGGCGCACAAAGAAATTTAGGAGTACAATTAAACATATTTCAGGTATTAAAGCTAGAATATTACATTTTTCTAGGCACACTGGTAGTAAATTAAAATTCCAGGTTTCACTACAAAATATTTAGATGCATATGTGAGTAAAATGGTTGCACTGTAGAACCCTGTTGAGGATCTATAGGTTATATGTATGTCTCTCTTACCTTGCTCCCCCATCTTTAGTCCACTCAGCAGATCAATGCTCTCTGGTTCATCTTCTATTGTCTCCTCTTTGACCAGCAGCAGATCAGGCTTCCCATCCTCCATGTCTACTGGCTGTAAGAGATACAGAGTGAGAGGATGTTGGATCAAGAAATCTGATATGAGCACCCTGCTATGGAGCATCTTCTGATTGGATAATGAGGGATTGCTATGAGTACTATGCAAACATTTAAGTTGATTTGATTACTTGACACTCTTTAAAATGGTTTGATAATTCAGGCATGGTCCCACCCTTTTGACAAAATTAATCAAGACCTGGGCCAGTTTCCACAGCCTTAGTAGGAGTGCTGATCGAGGATCAGAACTCCTACTCTGATAGGCTATGTGGATACGGGCCCTGACCCAATACCATTCAGACAGTAGTTTACATTGGGCTCACCTCAGTGAGACTGTGTGTGGTCCTGTGCTGCTCAGCTGGTTCCTCTGTGGGTTCAGGAGGAGGTGTAGTCTGGTTGTCCTCCATGACCATGGTCCCCTCAGGGTTCCCCAGACCCTCCTCCTTCACCAGCAGCACCTCTGGACCCTCCTCCTTCTGGAAGAGAGGTGATACAGATTACACGAACATACACTCCCTTGGGTACGTACACACACACAGATAATAAACCCACTTTCAACATGGAGTGTTTACCCATCTCCACTACGTTTGAGTCCTATACTGTAGTTAGAGAATGACTTCATTGTTGTTAAACCCATCATGGTGGACATAAATATGTTGTGGATAAATCAGTCAGCTATGATAGGTCAAAAGTCATCAGACATACCTATAAACTATTTTGAAGTGTACAATAAGTATTTGACTTTCACAGTCACTTCATCTAGAATCAGATCCTCGCCATATACTACCCACCATTGCGACCTGTACGCTCTCGTTGGCTGGCCCTCGCTTCATACTCGTCACCAAACCCACTGGCTCCATGTCATCTACAAGACCCTGCTAGGTAAAGTCCCCCCTTATCTCAGCTCGCTGGTCACCATAGCATCTCCCACCTGTAGCACACGCTCCAGCAGGTATATCTCTCTAGTCACCCCCAAAACCAATTCTTTCTTTGGCCGCCTCTCCTTCCAGTTCTCTGCTGCCAATGACTGGAACGAACTACAAAAATCTCTGAAACTGGAAACACTTATCTCCCTCACTAGCTTTAAGCACCAACTGTCAGAGCAGCTCACAGATTACTGCACCTGTACATAGCCCACCTATAATTTAGCCGAAACAACTACCTCTTTCCCTACTGTATTTAATTAATTAATTTTTATTTTGCTCCTTTGCACCCCATTATTTTTATTTCTACTTTCCACATTCTTCCATTGCAAATCTACCATTCCAGTGTTTTACTTGCTATATTGTATTTAATTTGCCACCATGGCCTTTTTTTGCCTTTACCTCCCTTATCTCACGTCATTTGCTCACATCGTATATAGACTTGTTTATCCTGTATTATTGACTGTATGTTTGTTTTACTCCATGTGTAACTCTGTCGTTGTATGTGTCGAACTGCTTTGCTTTATCTTGGCCAGGTCGCAATTGTAAATGAGAACTTGTTCTCAACTTGCCTACCTGGTTAAATAAAGGTGAAATAAAAATGGTAAAAAAAATAATATTTTTTTATCTAGGCACCCTTCAGTGTATACACTACTACTGTATTGGTTCCAGTCCCCTCTAGACAGATCAGTCTGTCTCTAAACCCAAGGGCATGTTGCCAGGGTCCATCTCTGTAGAGTAAAAACCCGATGGATCATCACCACCAGTGTCTAATGTCTCACCATCTCCACGGTAATGAACCGTTCTCTGGCGTTGGTTAAATACTGGAAAGTACTCTGGGCCCGGAGCAGGAGGATAGCCCAGTGGCCCCAGCCTCTCTGAGTCTGATCCGTGGTCAGATCCTGTATGTAAGAGCCTGTGTGTTCAAATCTATGTCTGTCTCTGACTTGAGGAAGTTGTTCGGCGTTCCACTGACCTCCGTGATGCTGCGTTGGGTCCTGGGCCTGGGCGGTGCTGGGACGGTGGTGGGGTCCTCAGTGGCTTCATGGGGCACTCCAGCCACTCCAGTCTGGATGTGTCTGCTGTGCCGTGGGTCCTCCTCTCTTTCAGACCAGGCATCTGCAGGCTGACACAAGAAGAGGAGGTTATTACCGGCAGTCTAATTGGATAACAATGTTGTAGGAAAGCCTCAAGTTCCCTTATGGAAGATAAATGAGGATGTACTTGTAAGCAAGTGAATAGCCAAGGGGAGCCTTTCTGAAATATACTGGCCACATTTGTTGGACTGTAATTTTTATGTAATACTATTACACTAACTTCTATCACGATAACGTGTTGGGTTGAGGTTCCACTCCCCTCATCAACAGTGATTGGTTGGTCATCTCTCCATGTATTGTCTGTCGCTGGCTTCACAAAGCTCCTGTGGCCTCCAGTGAGATGTCCTTCACCTGAGAGAGTGATTGGGGGAAAAGAAGGGATTAGGTTAGGTACTGTCAATGCTCTATGGTATATTGTACACTATTGTTACTGTCTAGAATTGGCAGGGATGTAAGGCAACACTTCTCATAACTTCTTGATATACTATTTATTGATCAATGTATTAACCCATTAAATCCCAAATTTTCCCCAGACATGAAAATATCCAAATCAAGTGTCATTAGTAACCCTATGAAGTAATCAATCATTATTTTATTACATTTGAATGGAAAAGTAGGTTGAAAAGGTCTGTTTTATGGTCGATCACAATTGTGACCGGTGGGATAATGTTAGGTATACTAAATTAACATATTTCTCCTATGCAGTTACCAAAGTTCTTAGAAATCCCAACCCAGTTATTCACACATTTAAAATTCTGTCACTGACAGTCCCCAGCATTGCTACTAGAATGCCCCGTCACATTCTAGTGTGACTATTTTACACATCAAAAACCCTTATACAACACGATATGAATACTGAGAGCAAAGACAAAAAAACAACAACCATCAACATATTGTAACATTGTTACTTTATTGCAACATGTATTGAAACATTAATATTGTAACTTTATTGTAACATTTGGACTTGTACTTTAGTGCAATATTCATTGTAACATTGTCATTGTGACATTTTAGTGCAACATTCACTAACAACTGTATAGCAGTCGTGTGATTCATTCCCACTGAACATAAAGGTAACATTTAGGATAGAGGTAGCCTGTAGAATATACATTCAAGTAGAGGCCTACACTGAACAAAATACATAAATATATATATATATATATATATATATATATCATAAAGGTACGCTTCAGAACCAAGTGCAAGATTAGTTTGTGCATCACTGTTTTGAACTATGATAAGTCAGTCCTGGTACATCTACTGTCATACAGTATGTCTTGAATCAATTGACCTTTCTTTTCCAAAAACATTTCAGTCATTTTGATTGTCTTGATCGTCAACTTTTCTTTTCTTCCCAGTCGGCTCTACTGCTTCTCCTCACCCTTTATTGACTTTTCTATTTTTCTTTTATTGTCTTTTTCAGCCCTTTTTCCATTCGCTCTCATCTCCTTTTTTTACGAACCCGGGATATTTCTTGAAGCACCCAATGTGCAGTGGCGCTTTGCATGTCTCACATGCATAGGTAGTGCGTTTGTCACAATGACGGCTTCTCCTGAACCGGAGCATCGTGTTGATTGGCCAGTGAGATGCTTTGTCATATCTTGCCTGATCTTCAACAGTAGCAGCCAGTAAAGATCTCCTTCCATGGCTCAGTGGTTTCGTGCCAAACTTTTGAATTTTTGGGCTGTATACTATGTGTTTTGGAATCACATCGGTGGCAGGCCTCTTCGATCGTTTGAACTCTATCTTTATTTTTTACCACCTGCAACTTTCCCCTTGGCTCTTCTGGCTGACCCCTCTGGCTGGTAGAGGCCCTTGGCTCTTCATTATCAACAATGGAGGGGGGTAATAATCACTGCTAACGTTGTTTCTGTCATGATCTGTTTGCATAGGTTCAGCATATGCATTCAACAGCCTGGCTGGCGAATGGCCTGTCCATAGTCCATATCTGACCCATCGCATGCCTTGTCACCTAGATCAAACATATCCAGAACTTGACTTAAAGTTAAACTAAAAGAAAGAACAGAGTAGAAAGTTAGTTATACACATACATAGTTCTTGCTTTACCTATGTGTATACCTAGATGCACTGTGTTATCCCCCCGGTCACTATTGTTGCCGTCAACATGTTTACACATTCTATGACCACACTGAACAAAGTTGAGTAATTGCAAATGCACATATCAATACTAGACACCTTAAAATGATGTGTACCAAAAATCTTTGTGCTATCTTTATGTTAACATACTTAACTAACCAGTTGTTTTCGGAGCTTTGATGCAGCCATCCTCTTCTCATGGTGCAACCAGGAATTAAACAGCTCTGGTCATGTGACAATTTACAATAAACATGTGACACTGCACATCATTCATTGAGACCCTTTATTATTTCAATATTTGCTGTAAATGCATTGATAGATCATTCAGTAAACGTTTTAGAGCCTTATAACTGAAAACGTTTTTTCCGGTCACAAAATGGGATTAAATAGGTTAAGTTTGATGCATCAAATTGTTTTTAATTAGTAAATAATAGGAAACGCAGTACATCAAATATTTAGTTAGAATATGATATGTTGTCTTTATGCAAGATAGCTAAGTAATCCGGGGGAACTCTTGCATACTATCCAAAAACTGACCAAGACCCAATCGTTCCCATAGCAACTATTAAAACATTCCCTAACCAGAAACCGTGGATTGATGGCAGCATTCGCGTGAAACTGAAAGCGCGAACCACTGCTTTTAATCAGGGCAAGGTGTCTGGTAACATGACCGAATACAAACAGTGCAGCTATTCCCTCCGCAAGGCTATCAAACAAGCTAAGCGTCAGTACAGAGACAAAGTAGAATCTCAATTCAACGGCTCCGACACAAGAGGCATGTGGCAGGGTCTACAGTCAATCACGGACTACAGGAAGAAATCCAGCCCAGTCACGGACCAGGATGTCTTGCTCCCAGGCAGACTAAATAACTTTTTGCCCGCTTTGAGGACAATACAGTGCCACTGACACGGCCTGCAACGAAAACATGCGGTCTCTCCTTCACTGCAGCCGAGGTGAGTAAGACATTTAAACGTGTTAACCCTCACAAGGCTGCAGGCCCAGACGGCATCCCCAGCCGCGCCTCAGAGCATGCACAGACCAGCTGGCTGGTGTGTTTACGGACATATTCAATCAATCCCTATACCAGTCTGCTGTTCCCACATGCTTCAAGAGGGCCACCATTGTTCCTGTTCCCAAGAAAGCTAAGGTAACTGAGCTAAACGACTACCGCCCGTAGCACTCACTTCCGTCATCATGAAGTGCTTTGAGAGACTAGTCAAGGACCATATCACCTCCACCCTACCTGACACCCTAGACCCACTCCAATTTGCTTACCGCCCAAATAGGTCCACAGACGATGCAATCTCAACCACACTGCACACTGCCCTAACCCATCTGGACAAGAGGAATACCTATGTGAGAATGCTGTTCATCGACTACAGCTCGGCATTCAACACCATAGTACCCTCCAAGCTCGTCATCAAGCTCGAGACCCTGGGTCTCGACCCCGCCCTGTGCAACTGGGTACTGGACTTCCTGACGGGCCGCCCCCAGGTGGTGAGGGTAGGTAACAACATCTCCTCCCCTCTGATCCTCAACACTGGGGCCCCACAAGGGTGCGTTCTGAGCCCTCTCCTGTACTCCCTGTTCACCCACGACTGCGTGGCCACGCACGCCTCCAACTCAATCATCAAGTTTGCGGACGACACAACAGTGGTAGGCTTGATTACCAACAACGACGAGACGGCCTACAGGGAGGAGGTGAGGGCCCTCGGAGTGTGGTGTCAGGAAAATAACCTCACACTCAACGTCAACAAAACTAAGGAGATGATTGTGGACTTCAGGAAACAGCAGAGGGAACACCCCCCTATCCACATCGATGGAACAGTAGTGGAGAGGGTAGCAAGTTTTAAGTTCCTCGGCATACACATCACAGACAAACTGAATTGGTCCACTCACACAGACAGCATCGTGAAGAAGGCGCAGCAGCGCCTCTTTAACCTCAGGAGGCTGAAGAAATTCGGCTTGTCACCAAAAGCACTCACAAACTTCTACAGATGCACAATCGAGAGCATCCTGGCGGGCTGTATCACCGCCTGGTACGGCAACTGCTCCGCCCTCAACCGTAAGGCTCTCCAGAGGGTAGTGAGGTCTGCACAACACATCACCGGGGGCAAACTACCTGCCCTCCAAGACACCTACACCACCCGATGTTACAGGAAGGCCATAAAGATCATCAACCCACGCGAGCCACTGCCTGTTCACCCCGCTATCATCCAGAAGGCGAGGTCAGTACAGGTGCATCAAAGCTGGGACCGAGAGACTGAAAAACAGCTTCTATCTCAAGGCCATCAGACTGTTAAACAGCCACCACTAACATTGAGTGGCCGCTGCCAACACACTGACACAGACTCAACTCCAGCCACTTTAATAATGGGAATTGATGGGAATGATGTAAATATATCACTAGCCACTTTAAACAATGCTACCTTATATAATGTTACTTACCCTACATTATTCATCTCATATGCATACGTATATACTGTACTCTATATCATCGACTACATCCTTATGTAATACATGTATCACTAGCCACTTTAACTATGCCACTTTGTTTACATACTCATCTTATATGTATATACTGTACTCGATACCATCTACTGTATCTTGCCTATGCTGCTCTGTACCATCACTCATTCATATATCCTTATGTACATATTCTTTATCCCCTTACACTGTGTATAAGACAGTAGTTTAGGAATTGTTAGTTAGATTACTTGTTGGTTATTACTGCATTGTCGGAACTAGAAGCACAAGCATTTCGCTACACTCACATTAACATCTGCTAACCATGTGTATGAAACAAATACATTTTGATTTGATTTGACCCAATTCTAGTTAACACAGTTTCCAAAACTTGGTCCTAAGAGATTCACTTTTTTTCCCCCACCAACACTGCAAAGCTGATTTAAATGATCAAATCTTGATGATTAGTTTACTATTTGTATCAGATGTGTAGTGCTAGAGCAAAAAAAACAAAACCTGCCCCCTTTAGGTTCTGGAGGACCGAGTTTGGGAAATGCTGAGTTAACACATCTAAAGTCACACATGCGCATAGGATAACGGGGCGACAGGCCCCGCAGCCTTCTGCAAAACGTACCTCTGGTCATTCCTCTGTTTCGGTTGAGGATCTTGACACTACTGGGACGACTGGCGAGGACGCGCTCTCGCATTGTCCTTTCTGCGCGCTCCCGTGCCACTTTCAGATCGAGAAGCTGTAGTTTCCTCCGCAATGAGCTGTTTTCTTTCCGACTTTGAGTTATTTCCAAACGAAACACTGCATAGTCGTCGTCTACGAGTTTACAGATCTCTGCAACGGCTGCATTTGCTAGCACCTCCATGATGGAGGCTATCTGAGTGTGAAAAACCATACAGTTAGCCATTGTTAGCAGCTAGCTAGCGTTAACTAGATAACATCGATCAACCAAGTCCCGTCTCCAACGAGAATTAAACACGACCTGGGAAAAGTATGTGACGCTGTTCATTTAAATGTCATGAGTTCCACTGCGTTAATAAACGTCTTAATAAAAACGCTAACGTTGAAATTGTTCTTAGTCAATGTTCACTTCCGTTTAAACTGAAGAGCAATTATCTTATTGGGTGGCGTCATAGCTCAAAGGGTGTGGTTTGAATAACTGTCCTGTTTTACGTTACGCATCAAATCTCATATGATCGAGTATCTTTTAATACCTCTGTTTGGTTTGCTACATGTTTGATGAAGCAATGTAAGTTGATTTTTGTATTATGAATAATAAAAAATAAAAACATTTTTTTAAAAACTTAAACAAAAAAAAGTATATTTCAAGCTGAGAGCAGGCTAGTTTAGAAAGAGCATTGTGTTAGCAAAAATAGATTAGACAATAATAGAATCACCTCAGTAAGGTAAATATTCATCTGTCCGAGTTCTGTTTAGTTGACTGCTTCTATCTCTACAAGTTACCACAAAATATACACAACATTTGGAATAGTTAATTTATGATTTTAAAATACCTACCCAGGTAGCTAGCTAGCACTCACCTGGCTAACTTGTGTGCTGTCATGAGGGACGCCATACAATATGACTTTTTTCTAAGTATTGAGAGCGCTTGGAAGCAGGCAATGTTGAAAAGTCATCTTTAGACATGTTGTAAGTATGCGCCCGCAACCCATATTCTCCGCAAAATGCTCTCATGGTCAATAGAGCTGATCATGGACTGTTGCATATCAGACAAACAGCAGCAATACATAATTGCATATCTATTGTTTTGTAACTAATTACAGAATACAAGTCACTGATACACTTCACAATAATTAGTAAAGGCTGAGTCACCTTAGAAGCTTAGACATAAGAGAATGTACATGAAAACAGCATACAATAAGTGTACTGGACAATGTATTGCTTGCCCTGCATTAGCATTATCAATGACAATGTGTTCAGAATTGTATGTATTGATCAGACAATTATTTGATAATTTACGATAGGCCAGCATAGCTGATATATTGAGCAACATGAACACTAATGAGAAATAAAGGTGAAAAATAATGGTGAGACAACTGACAAAGTGTGCAGGAACCCATTGACTCGAACAAGTTGTAACACTCATCTCCTGTCCAAATGCTTGAAAAAACAATACAAAGTAACACGTGATGTCACCTAAAAGTGAATAAGTTATGCTTTAGGAAATGCAAACAACTGCAGAGATTGATGGGGAGGGCAGCGGGAGAGGTGGGTGACCCATGTACCCCGCTTCAATCAAGCAGGCTTCAGTCACCCCCAAGATTAAAGCGGGAGACAAATCCAGCCATGGCCTCCTTGTCAGGCCTCTCACACTGGGCAGATGGGTCCTGGGATGGACAGCTCGCACAGCTTCCCCACATAGAGCGCTGGATCAAGGGTGATCTTGTTGAAGAGGAGATCCAGGAGCCTGTCTACATAGCCTGTAATATTTTTGAAAAATTGGTAGTGTAATGCAGTAAATGCTTGTTAAATGGGTAGTGAATTTAATTTACATGTATTTACTGTTCTGAGTTATGATGCAATTAATTTGTTGATGTAGTGATCTATCCATTCTACAATGTGTTTTTGGTGTTTCTGATATAGATATTACTGAGTTGGACCAAGCAATTAAACAAATGCCTATGCCAAAGAAGGACACTCTTTACCTGGACAATTGGAGACCAATCACATTGTTGGCAACTGACTATAAATTACTAGCCAATGTCTATGCCAATAGGCTGAAAAAAAGACCTTGATGATATAATCAGTGAAACTCAATCAGCCTTCATTAACATTAAAAAAAGTCAATTCTGTTATGTTTAGATTTGTTTGGAGGAGTAAAACATATTATATTCAGAATCACAATTAGTGAAAGGCTTTAATCGTGGAGGTTTTGTTAATGTAATTTATATGTTTAAATTAATGATTACAATATTCCACCCTGAAACCATATAATTGTATAAAATTGAGTAGTCAGTAAAATTATACATCTGTGAGTGTAGTTTTAGTCAGAATTAGGGTAAAACAATATGTCTGTACACTATGTCTTTATAGTATCTTAAACACAAGACTGTCTGAGCAAAATTCGGTGCCGACTTGACTAGAGATTTGTGGGAGTACGTCTCAAGGTCCCACGGTCTCCCTAATCTCTGTCGGCTGGGTAGTGAGACAGTATGCGTATGATACCTTCTGTTTGTGTGTGAAAGTATGTGCGTAAGGAGTCTGTTTGTGTGTGAAAGTATGTGCGTAAGAGCCAGTATAAAATGAATGGTTTTGTACAACGAACCAGCGCTCTCGTAATTAAACTTTCTGACTATCGTAGCTGGGCCTTCGTCTGTTTCATTCAACCAGTATCTTGCAGTCTGAGTAGTTTAATTGAATTGTGTTATGAACACTGAGAACATAATTCTCATGACAGGTTTACAGGCTATTGATTTTGAGTCGTTAGTGGGAGCTTTTAGAATTAAATGGTTGAAATTATGTCTGTCTAATCCTACTTCTATGTAGCATCATATCCCTAACAGTCTGTTTAATAAACTTGGACTTGAATTCCTAATGAAATGTGATTTTGACCCTCCAAAATTACCTGCGAAATTGTTTAAGTTTCACCAGCAAATGTTATTTTTCTATAAAATGATATTCAAGCACAATATTTCCCCCTACAAAACATTGATTTGGAATAATAAGAGTTATTAAAATTAATAGGAAATCCATTTTCAAATGCCTTTGGTTTGACAAGGGTATTCATTTTGTATGTGATTTGGTAGACAACACTGGGGAGTTTGAGTTCATTGGTAAATTTCAGGTTAATATTACTCAGAGAATATATGAAGGTTTTGCAAAGCAATTCCACTTCCTTTACTTGGATTTATTAAGAACACTTTGTTATATTGTGAGGTTGTTCTCTCTTTTCCAAGTTTACAAATTAATAACTTGAATCTATTGGATAAAAAATGCAACAATAAGTGGATATGATTGGCAGTTAATTAAGTAATTTTTTGGTGATTATAATTCAATATACTGCTATGAAAGTGACCAACCCATGCTATGGTCAAAAGCGACTACCTTTTTCCTCACTTGTCCAGTTATCCCAAAAGTTAAAGAAACTAATTTTAAAATATTTTCTTCCATCTACCCTCTTCATGATTTCTTGCACAAAAGATTCCATTTTGACAAAATGCCTTGTGGTTTTTTCCCCTCTGATTCAGAATTAATAGAGCATTTATTTTTTTCATGCCACCATTCTAGTAAACTATGGATTGAAGTTCATGAATGGTTGTGTATAAAATCTCCAGAAATACCTATGTTTACCTTTGATGATGTTGAATGGCATTATGTTTATCCTT